>NC_073303.1:191097668-191397668 GCF_027595985.1 Sorex araneus | reverse complement strand
ATGGCAAATAAAGCACCAGTGATGGAGAAGAGAAAAAGGTGCAGAATTTGGGGAAAGCCACAAGTACAGGAAAGCACATTTTCTTTAAATTTAACTTTTGCCAGGTGTGTTACCTTCCTTTTCCCCACTCAGAAGGATCCTGAAAACTCAGGCCTCAGACAATATGCTAAGTGAGGGACTAAAGATCCCCAGAGGTTAGAATGGTAGCTTGAGAAAGTCTCCAGGGTTCCTAGATGATTTATTTGGCTTGCAAGGAGGTGATGAACGTGGAATTCTTTTCTGAGTTGATGTGCTCTCTGAAGCTGATCATGGCTGTTACTCTCCACCAAGAGTAAGAACCTTCTTTATCTTAATTTCCCTGGTGGTGAGAGAAGTTTCTCAACTGTACAATCACTCTCCCAGGTATAACGGTTTCAGTTTTACCTCTTTAAGGAAGATTTGCATATATATATATATGTATACATATATATATATATATATATATATATATATATGGGCTGGAGCGATTGCACAGTGGGTAGGGCGTTTGCCTTGCATGTGGCCGACCCGGGTTCAATTCCTTCGTCACTCTCAGAGAGCCCGGCAGCTACTGAGAGTATCTTGCCCGAACGGCAGAGCCTGGCAAGCTGCCCGGGGCGTATTCGATATGCCAAAAACAGTAACAACAAGTCTCACAGTGGAGACGTTACTGTTGCCCGCTCGAGCAAATTGATGAGCAATGGGATAACAGTCATACAGTGATTTATATATATATATATATATATTTTCCTCTACTGATGAAAGTAAAATGACTGACTTCTGAACACAAACTATAGAAATATTAACAAACATATCTTACACAAGCAATGAGTAATAGCTTTCAATGAATTGTCTTTCCATTTTTTTTTCTCTCTGTGGTTAAAATGAGATGCTTGTCAATTCAACACAAGTTGTCTGAGGGAGGCCAACAAACTTCCTTTGCTTCCATGTCTGTTCTTCCATACAAATATTTTAATTTGTCTTCCAATTGTGATCTTGCCTTTTTATTCTGAAAGAAACATAGGGCATCTGAATTCTTCAGATGTAAAAAAAACTCCCTTATTGCCATTTAACACTTATTATGGATAGTATCTCTATAGCTGAGGTAACATGGGTACTGTACTGTTAACGTATATGGATTCATGTACATGATCACTGCATCTCATCAGCACCAAACTTCTCAAAGCCTGCTGCCATATCCTCATGTTATTTATAGGCAACCTTTTCTTTCCCTCCAATTTTAAAACTGAGATTATGAAATTGTCATCATTTTTAAGTCATTCATTCTGCCCTAGGGAAGAAGGCATTTCTCCATCTAACTTGGTATCTGCTTTTAACATCCCAATCAAAGATAATTCTTTGCCTGGAAAGGCCTGTGTCCTGCCTTACCGTTCCTTAAAAATAATATAGCTCCCTCACAGAGGTAGGATTATGGGTAGAGATCTGAAGACAGAGCTTCCTTTGTCTCTCCCAAGGATGCTCCTGCCAGTTGTATTTTTCCACCCTCCAGCTGTATTTTTTTTTGTCACCTCCTCATCCTATTTCCTCATTCCATCTTTTAAGTATCTTTAATCAGATTGCCACAAAATCCTCATGTACTCAAAATGAAATGATTGTGACGGGGAGCAAGAAATTCATCAGTACTTTGTGTCTGTAAATGTGTGCTTAGTAAATCTGCATGAATTGAAATATTCTGGGAAGGTTCCAAGGTTGGGGAAGTATTACCTAACTGGAGCCTATATGAGAGCAATTCAGCTCAGCAAACAAGCAAGAGGGAATTTAATTCACTTGACTGACTTGCCCGTGAATCAATGTGCCATTTTGTTAGTACTATTTATCCTTCGAAAATACCGTTCATTCACACTAGTACTCTCCCAAAAGAGGAAGCCATGAACATTTCAGCCCTTTTCTTCATTTCTAGTGTTTCCTTCCAGACTTCTTGGTTTTGAGGTCACTTAAATGCGAATTCACCTTATCATTCTCTGAGTGTGAAATGTACCTTCTTCCTGTCTGGTTCAACCAAACTTGGGTTTATACTTGTGTTTTCTGTTTGTTTGTTTGTTTGTTTGTTTTAATTTTGGTCACAAACTTGAAGTTTCCAGAATTTACTTCTGGCTCTGTATTCAGGGATCACCCGTGGCAGTGCTCAGGGAAACATATAAGGTGCTGGGTATCGAACCAGTTGGCTATGAATAAGCAAGGCAAGTGCATTAACCATAGCACCATCCCTCTGTCTCTCTGTCCCCCATTGTGTGTAATTATTTTTAAAGGTTTTGTTTGTTTGTTTCGGACCGCATCCAGCTAGGCTCAGGGCTTACTCCTGGCTCTGTGCTCACAATTCACTCCTAAAGGGGCCTTGGGGACCTTCTTGTGTGCCAGGGATCAAACTCAGGTCAACTGTTAAAGTGTCCTTCCCACTGGACTATTTCTCTGTACCCTGTGTAATCTTTTAAAAGTATAATTGGTAAACAAATTCTTGTAGCATTACTAATCTGAGTACTATTGACTCACCAACATTTCTTTTAACTAGGTATGCATGGTCTTTTTGTATGTAAATTCATTTTTTTTTGTGTGTGTGTACACTAATAGTATAGCTTATTTAATTGAGATATTGCTGCATTTCAATATATATGTGCCATGTGAAAATAATTTGTCAGATCTGCTTTATGATAGGTCAACATGTCCTTCTTCTTAGTGAGATTTATGTCCCCACCGCAATCTCCTTCTTTCCCTTTAAGTAGCCACGGTTGACTTTACAGTCCAAAGTTTATGAAACCAAAGAATTGCTGGGATTTTTTAGATAGAAGAAAACACTGTTTGGGAAACTACTTAAGGACCTATGAGATTTTTTTACTTTCCTCAAATGACGCTGTGCCTTTATTTATTTCCCGCAAGTACATTTTGGAACAAGCACAATCATATTTTCTTTAGACAAAAGAGTATGCATATATATGCACATATATTTATATGCCTTTGCTCTTTTGAGTATGTTGATTTTTTACATTACCACCCTTCCCATATTTGACATTAACTTCGGTTTGGACATTAACCTCCACATCAACTTGTAACCAAGCCGTTCTTCTTCCCATAGCGTGAATACCATTGATATTTGTGTTGGAAAGCGCCCACGCAGGGTGTGTGGATGTTTGTATAGGCCAATCACATGTGGGTGGGGTGGGATAATAAAAACAAGAGCATACCTTCTGAAAAAAAGGTGGGTCAAGAGAGATAATGTGTGGTATAAATTGTAACTGACATCAGATGGAAATTTTGTGGATGTTATAAAAACATGAAAACAGTCCATCTGTCAGCAGAGTATTTACTATGACGGTGAATCTCTCATTTGTTACGTCTTCAGCAGATATTTTCCTAACTTGCTGGAGTACAAGGCAGAGGGGTGACAGTCTTTATTTATCTTCTATGAAGCCACGGTCCTCATAAAGAGAATGGTATTCATAATATGCGTCTTTGCCAATTTTCTTACATGGACCGTCTTTAGAGAATTGAAACCATCAAATTGCCAAACGTTTTGAAATTAGTTCTCTACATTTCAGGTTAAAGACAAAACTGTTAGATACGAACTACACACAACACTTTTGTGCAAAGGTGTTATGTGTGAACAATATGCTTTTAATGTCTATATTTAAAAGCAGAAAGGTAGGTACAAAATCCTGCAGAAGGCAGGGGTGGACTAATAAGCATAGAGGGAAGATCTGTAGAATATCGGCTCTGGTCTGGAAGTCTGTTTTTGGCACTTAAGTGGGGTGAACAGGGCAATTTACTTAAGCTGTCCAGATCTCAAATTTGGTAACCCTCAACTCTTGTAATAAGATGTCATAAATGGTTGCTGCAACAACTGATGGAAAGCATTGCTTTTTATGAACTTAAATGCATCATAGGTCATTAGATTTATTTTGACAAAGAAATTCACATTATCCGCCAATTGGTTCTATGGAAAGTGCCATTGAATTCCTTTATGAGGTTCACGTGCGAGCGCATCTTTCCTAAGTCATTTGCAAACTCTTTCAGGAACTATGCACTGCCTTCAACAGTCACAGGAAAACAATGCCCACTTCGGGGAAAGTCACCACTTTTTTATGAGTCCTTTGGCCTTTTTGGCTCGTGTCCTCACTGAGAAGGTTTCAAACTGCCTTTCCAAAACTTATTGCTTCTCTGTAGCAGGCTTTCCCTTTTGCTGACCCAGCCGAGCCAGATCATAGCCCTTTTGTTGAACTAATTTCTTGTCATGTGTGCAGATTTGACCATGGCCTTTTATGATCATCTTCATGAAAATCTGCTTCTTTTGATAATCAAAGTAACTTTATTTTACTTTTTGGTAAAGCGAGATTTTTTTTTAATTAAAACTTTTTGAGAAAGATGAGTGAGAGATAGATAGATAGAGAGAGAGAGAGAGAGAGAGAGAGAGAGAGAGAGAGAGAGAGAAGTGGAGAAGCGTGTGTTCAAAAGAGAGCATGGGTTTCTCCAGAGTAGAAATAGACAAAAAAAAGTATTTTTCTTTTCGAAAAGAAAGATAAATAAGATAAATAAGATGAAAGAGAAAAATACTCAAAAAGAAAGAGCATTTTTATTTTGACCAGTTAGCAAGATCGGTGTTCAAGGAAGAACATGGGCTTGAAGAGAAGAGCAGGGATCAAAGTGCTTTTTGAACCACATTATTCTGCTTTCATGAGCACTATGTGTAAAATTCATCTTTTTGGGCGTGATGTGCCACAACTGTGGTTCTGGGGGCATGACCCATGGCAGTGCAGGAGGGCAAATTTATAAGCAGTGCTGTTTGGTCACCTGACCTACTGTACCATCACCCTAGCCTGGAAACTCTAGTCACAGTTGCCAGTTTAGAAATGAGGGCTCTTTAACTGGTGTATACTTCTTTTGAACCGTCGCCATTACCTTTTTGAGTTTTTCTCCTCCCTAGCATAGAGAAGTATTAGCATACCAAGGGCCAGTTCTTGAGTCTTTGCTCATTAGGGATTTTTTCCCCCCTCCATATCCAGCAACGCTCAGGGATGAATACTTTCTTTGCACTCAGGGATCAATCCTGAGGGTGCTCACGGGTCCATATAGGAGGCCAGGGACTGAACCAGGGTCAGTTGCATGCAAGGTAAATGCCTTACTGACTGTATTATCAACTCCAGGCCATTCATTAGAATTTTCCTTAAGAAAATCACCAACTCAGTCAACTCACTTATGTTCATGTAATTCTTCAGACCCAATCACTTACTAAACTTTGCTTTTATATTTCCATCAGTATCCAAGATCTTTATCCTAATAAAATATCCTGTCATCGTCCCCAAATGATCATGCAGACATTGGCCTAGATTCTCTTCCAAACTACTCCATCAGCTTCCTGGAGCATTAAACCATCTTCCCTAGCTTGGCTCTCGGTCGCTGTCTTTTATCTCTCAAGAGACAGGACTCTGTGTCTCTTGAATCTGTCCTTGATCTTTTCTATGGAAAAGCCTGCACTTGGAATGAGTTTGAATGTTTGGTTTTTGCTTGTTCCAAGGTCTCCAAATCATCACACTACATGTTAACAGTGTCGGAAAAGTTTATCTATTTCAACATTTTTTCTTGCAATCATTCTGTAGGAACACTGAGTTTGAATCAGTGTGGTTTCCACAGTTCTGCTCTAAAAACAAGGTGGTTAGTAATGGATTCAAGATCCTGGATTCATGCTTTGCATATCTAAATAGGAATGCTTCCACATATTCTCATCCTTTTAGTTTATTTGTTTCAAGGCCCCATTTAAATTTCACTGTCTTAATATACCCTTTCTTTGATAGCCAGCCTATTTATACCTCTCTGCTTTCCAATGGTCACATTTATATGCACCACGGATTTGAACATGTGCTTCTATGGTCACTTCCTCTAGGCTAAACTTCATAAGTTGAACTTCGTAAGATGAATTTTTTTCCCCAATTATAAAATACAGTTATTTGATTCTGCATGGTATTTCAAAATAACGTGTCTATACATTTCAATAACTCCTGGGGGAAGTATAATGAACACAAAATCTCGTAGCAACCTAAATTCCTTTCCACAAATATAGTAGAAAAAAATAACACTTTATCATTGAATAATCAGGAAGCTAGAATATGATGCACATCATAGTCAGATCACTAAGAAACTGAAATACAGAAAGAAATCTTGCGTATTTATATGACCAACTAGATACAGCCCGTTGCATATTTATTTCCAAAGTGAGTGGTAACTAATCGGCAAGTGAGGGGAATTGACAGCACCATGTCACACAGAGTTCACTCAGTTTTTATCAGGTAACTGGGGTCAGTAAGATGAAACTTTTTATTATCCCAAGATACGATTCATCATGGTTTCCTTCTCTGTAGTGCTCATTGTTTAGGTTCTTTGTTTTAATTTAATTTGATTGCCTCCCAGTGGTACTCTGCCTGCTCATGCAGAGTTGAGAGTTCTGTGCTCCGGTCATTGAAACCTCTCTGGCTTGTGATTATCAGGGGAGGAGAATCCACGCATCGCCAGCATTAAACTCAGCCTTGGACATATGAGGCATACACGCCAGCCATGCTGTCTGTTTCCTCAGCCCCCAGCCTCTTGTCCTTTTAGGCTATCTTTCCAGAAAACATCACCTCTATTTAATATTTGTATTCAATATTTATATTTAAGCCATCACCCCTCATATTCAATATTTACAACTTCCTCTAATGCATTTTGACAACATTGGTAAGTGTCTGTCCTAAACTAAGCTATGTCTTTTTTTTTGGGGGGGGGTCACACCCAGCGATGCTCAGGGGTTGCTCCTGCCTCTACTTTCAGGAATTACTCCTGGCAGTGATTTGTTGACCATGTGCAGGCAAACACCCTCCCTGCTGTACTGTCACTCCAGCCCCTAGTTATGTCATTTTAAAAGGCTGTCCATAGTCAATGTGTCATTCATAATGATCCCTTGCCTATTTGGTAAAAATCTCTTTTGGGGGCCCGCTGCGTATTTTACTTTATTATTTTTGTTGGTTTTGTGTTTTGGACCACGGAAGTGATGTTCAGGACTTACACTCATGCCTAAGGATCACTCCTGGTAGGACTCGGGTTATGTGGTGCTGAGGCTAGAACTCCTGTTGACCACATGCAAGGCAGGCATGCAATCTGGTGGACTATTACTCCGGTTTCAGCCCCATGATTTCATGTCCTCCAATCCCAAAATAATCTTCGCATCCTATGTAGAAGTCTAAGAATTCCATTCTTCAAAATCATCTGCTACTAGGGTTTCATAAAATTCTCCTTGAATCTCTTGGTAATCTGTCTTGGGATTCGATCTTTAATGTTCCCATAATTACACTTGTTTAGGAACTTACACACTCAAAGCAGGATTAATAAAACTATCTCATGATCATTTTCCATCAACATTTCATCAGTTTCTTTCCAAATGCTATTTCAATCATGACTTTCCAAGGCAAAGTTTACCCCTTTTTTCTCTTAAATGTTTTCCTTTCTGGCTAGCATTGGTGCTTTCCAATTTTCTATCTTTTGTTGCTGTTGAATCATGAAGAGCTGTGTTTACATATGCATAATCCCTATATAGCTACCTGATATAATATTACTTTATGTAGGAGTTGAAAGTTAAAATATGAGCCTTGACTACTATTAGATATGAGCTGAAGGCAACCCTAAATCATTTTTAATTTCCCCAAAATATCAGTTTTGTAATATCGTTTGTTCTGAAGTTAAATTTTCTCTCTATATATGGGGTCTCTCCCAGACATTTTTGAACACAAAGTATTAACTCCTTCTCGTTTCATTTAGACATGCTTCTTGTGAATTCACAATAAGGTTTCGTTTGCATTCCTCTTATAAGTTTCTTGGTCAGCTCCTGAAATTGAAAGCATCCATAATTACAAGGTTAGTCTGTGGCTTCAATGACAGGGATGAACATTTTTCAAGTGAAAAGAAAAAAATCCTGGATAAATGTCAAACACAGAATTCAATCTCTAAATTATAGG
The DNA here is from genome assembly GCF_027595985.1 of Sorex araneus. Taxonomy (NCBI): domain Eukaryota; kingdom Metazoa; phylum Chordata; class Mammalia; order Eulipotyphla; family Soricidae; genus Sorex; species Sorex araneus. The sequence continues at coordinate 191,389,656 of NC_073303.1, read as the reverse complement.
CTGTCCACAAATTCCTGTGTATGTGTTTGTTCGTCTCTCCACCTCGCACCTTTCATAGAAGGCATGGCTGTTTCTCTGAATATAATCAAGTAGCATGGCTACGTAGATCTGCGGAATGGAATTAAAGCAAGAAACATTAAATAATTGGCGAATCAAAAACATGAATATATTCCAGATAGTTATATGAGAGCCTAGGAAGCTTCTCATATGGCTAGGTAATTAATTGTGATAAGATATGGAGTGAAGATGTCAGCAAACCCGAATTTGTTATCTCAACTGTCTGCCTCTTGCCAACCATGTAAAATGCACTGTGTAAAGCAGTTTCTCTGTGCCACACCTGTATACTGATCTTTCACTTTTTAAAAAATTAAAATTAAAATGTGAGAGGCCTTCCAAGCCTCATTGGAGGTTCAGTGGAAGACACCCAGTGATTCTCAGCCAAATGGGTTTGTTCCGTGGTTCAGGGCTGGGGTCCAAGGATGTGGTTCTGCTAAGATCCTGAAATCCTGGGAGCTTGGAGGCCACCTTGGCAGTGCTCATGAGGCTCTAGGACCATCCTTGGTAATGCTCTGCTCAAGGGTTCATGCGATGCAGGGGATTATAACAGGGTTTGCTGCAAGCAAGACAGGACCCCAAGACCCCTACAATATCTTATTATAACCCCTAACTCTTATCTAATAGACTTAAGAATCAATGGATTAGTAATTCATATGGAAGCCCATAGTCATCATTGCATTTACTTACATTTTTATTGCGTTAAAATTATAAGTTTAGGGGCTGGAGTGATAGCATAGCGGGTAGGGTGTTTGCCTTGCACGCGACCGACCCGGGTTCGATTCCCAGCATCCCATATGGTCCCCTGAGCACAGCCAGGAGTAATTCCTGAGTGCATGAGCCAGGAGTAACCCCTGTGCATCACTGGGTGTGATCCAAAAATTAAAAAAATATATATAAGTTTGTATGCACTAGATATAGGACCTGTTTATTTTTTCTCTTATTATTCTAGGATATCTGAAATTTTTAATAATTTTCCTATGTTTTCTACTTTCTTCTTTAGAATTAACTGACACTGTTCTCTCCATTCTCTCTCTTTCCATCTTTACATATAGCTATATATATTTATGTATATATAAATCTCATATTTCTCTCAGACACATTACTTTATTCTTACTTTCTGCTGGACATCTTTTGCCCTGTGTCTATTCATTCTAAAAGAAAAATGTTTCCTGACAAAGGGAAAACAAACCAAAAAAGATGGTTATTTCCCGTCATCAGCCGGCTTGGGGCTCTGGCTTAGTTGATAGTCTGGTAGAATATCTGCAAGAAGTTTCTGGAACCAAAAGTAATATGCTGGTATCGGCCCCGGCTCAAGATTCCACCAGCGTCCCGCTGTTCCAAGTACATAATAATTTATTCCCTTGTATCCCATTCCCATGCCACCAGGTCCGTGTCAGCTTAATGGACATCATACTATGGTTAACACCACGCCGCGTTTCTTCCCGCGAAAGAAGGATATTTCTTCTCAGCCGGCATGGGGATATGGCTTAGTTCAGTCTATAGAGATGGCTACCACTTTGGTAGCCTTCAATATTTCAGCACAAGATTTACTATTCTTGTTAGGATTTCCCACCAAAGTCTGACCCGTTAAAAAGGAACCATTTCATATTGGTGATGATTAAATGACAATAGGTTGCGCGGCCATGGCAGCGGCCTCGCGGCTTTGAATTTCTGTATAAAGTCCAGGGAAAGTACAGCCAGAAATTACACGTCTCTACAAACTTTAACCCTATTATGGTCCCCCCAAAGTCCAACCCATTACAAAGGAACCATTTCATATTGCTGATGATTAGATGACATTAGGCTGCTGCGGCCGTGCAGTTTTGGGTTTCTATATAAAGTCCAGGGAAAATTCTGCCTAAAGTTCTATCACTACAATCTTTTACCCTTCAACAAAAAACAGGCGTGATCTCGGTGGCGTGGGACGAGGGGGGAAAAAAATAGAAAAGTTATGTAACAAACAGCGGGACTTAATATCTCTACATTCTCAGCAATGGAGAGCCATCAAATGCTTCCTTGACAGTGGGACTGTCTTCTCTTTTTTGGGGGAAACCCTAGCAACAATAGTGAGTTATGTGTTGAAACATGGACTGTAACCAAGATAAAGCGTAAACGAAGTGAAACTTATCACGTACAAGGGCGGGGAAGGGGGAGGGGGCGGGAGGTATAATGGGGTGGTTGGTGATGGAATATGGGCACGGGTGAAGCGAAGGGTGTTTGAGTATTGTATAACTGACATAATCCTGAGAACTATGTAACCCTCCACAAGGTGATTCAATAAAATTTAAATTAAAAAAAAAGAAAAATGTTGATATTTGCTTGAATTCTATTCATGTATTTTTGTTTGCACTTTTTATGTTACTAATTACTATTATTTATACAAGACTGTATTTATCTATTTTTGTTTCTCCCTTTTAGCCAAAATGACTGAATGTGTGCAGATGGTCTTTTCTGCATGGTTCATGTAGATCATAATAAACTTTGAGTAAATTTGGAAGCAGCAGCAAGTCATATTTAGTTGTGCATAGCAAAGAAAAAGGCATACTCTAAAAGTTAGAAAACTTTTGACACAAATCAGATCATTTACCAAAGGGAAAAATTAAGGTCCACTTTTGATAGGTAGTTCAGAAAACACATGTCAAAGTGCTATATTTTCTGTTTTGATATAAGCTTAAATGTGCATGAAAAATTTGCATTTAAAGCAATCTAATTTGTGAACATATTAAGGACCTTTTACCATTTTCTTCCTTATTGCTGCAATTCATTTTGAAGCATCACCTATCTCATTTCTCCAAGAAAAATATTTTCATAATGAAAGGTTTAACAGAAATGTGGTGGAAAAGCAGTATTTTCATGTAATGTGCCAACCTTACATGTTTTGTGAACTCAGATGTTTACTGTGTGGTGAGAATGTTAAACCACAACTCATAAAATAAAAGAGCTAACGGAAAACATCACTTTTGTTTCTGAAATGTGCCAACTGTTTACACATACATATTTTAATCTATAGTCATAATCAGCATCACATAGTACTGCACATTGCACAAATTTCGGTAGAAAATATACAAAATATCTTTCCTTACTGACTTATTTAGAATTATCAAAGCAAACATGATATGCAATTTTACACAAGAAAGCTAACATAATTTTTTCAACTTTTTTCAATTGTAATCACATGCTTGCTACTTTTAAAAGGGATGATAAAATGTATATAGCATGTCTACACTTAATGTCAAGTGATGTTGAAAAGGGAATTTAAGTGATATTAAATAAGGGAAAGATTGTTACTTCCCTAAAACAACAAAAAAGGAAAATTAAAGGATTTTTTTCCCAAGTGTTTATGACATTTTGCTCTGAGGAGCAAGATAAAAGAATTTTACCTGGTAATTTATACCAGTTAGTAATTTTTAATGACTTTAACTTAAACATATGCTACTATAGAAAGAGAAAGCAATGCTATTCATTTTTAAATGAATTTTATTGTGTCATTTGGGTCAGATTCACCTCGGTGTAAAAAATAACCTTTGAGAATACTTAGTTTCATGTTATCCATAAAATAATAATAATAAAAATGACGGAAATTTCAAATAAGCTAAATGTACTCACAAACAAAATCCCATAGACTAAAGACAATATGTTTAGGGTTAAAAAAATCTGAAATACATATATTTTTAGCTTGATGATATATAAACAATTCAACCATCCTATAAGAAAATTGACATTTGGGGTCTGGGAAGATAATACAGTAGGTGAAGCAATTACTTTGCATGCAGCCAACATGAGTTTGATCTGTGGAAACCCACACAAGTGTCTGAGCCTGGCCAGAGTGATATCAGAGTACAAAGAGATGTGTCCCCCAAATAAAGAAGGAAATAGAGAAGAAGAGGAAACGGAGCAATGAAAGAAGAAAGGAGGGAGGGAGGAAGGGAGAAGGAAGGAAGAGCGGAAGAGAGGAAAGAAAGAAGGAGGAATCAAGGAAGGAATAAAAGAAGGAAGGGAGGGAAGGAGGGAGGGAAGAAAGGAGGGAGGGAGGAAGGAAGGAAGGAAGGAAGGAAGGAAGGAAGGAAGGAAGGAAGGAAGGAAGGAAGGAAAGGAGGGAGGAAGGAAGGAAGGGAGGGAGGGAAGGAGGGAGGAAAGATGGAAGGGAGGGAGGATGGGAGGGAGGAAGGAAGGGAGGGAAGGAGGGAAGGAAGCAGGGAGGGAAGGAGGGAAGGAAGGAAGGAAGGAGGGAAGGAAGGAGGGAGGAAGGAGGGAAGGAAGCAGGGAGGGAAGGAGGGAAGGAAGGGAGGGAGGGAGGAAGGAAGCAGGGAGGGAAGGAGGGAAGGAAGGGAGGGAAGGAGGGAAGGAAGGAAGGAAGGAAGGAAGGAAGGGAAGGAGGGAAGGAAGGAAGGAGGGAAGGAAGGAGGGAGGAAGGAGGGAAGGAAGCAGGGAGGGAAGGAGGGAAGGAAGGGAGGGACGGAGGAAGGAAGCAGGGAGGGAAGGAGGGAAGGAAGGGAGGGAAGGAGGAAGGAAGCAGGGAGGGAAGGAGGGAAGGAAGGGAGGGAAGGAGGGAAGGAAGGGAGGGAAGGAGGGAAGGAAGGGAGGGAAGGAGGGAAGGGAGGGAGGAAGGAAGGAAGGAAGGAAGGAAGGAAGGAAGGAAGGAAGGAAGGAAGGAAGGAAGGAAGGAAGGAAGGAGGGAGGGAAGGAGGGAAGGAAGAAGGAGGGAAGGAAGGAGGGAAGGAAGGAGGGAGGGAAGGAGGGAAGGATGGAGTGAAGGAAGGAAGGAGGGAAGGAGGGAGGAAAGGAAGGAAGGAAGGAAGGAAGGAAGGAAGGAAGGGAGGAAGGAAGGAGGGAGGGAGGGAGGGAGGGAGGGAGGGAGGGAGGGAAGGAGAGAGGGAAGGAGAGAGGAGGGTGGAAGGGAGGGATGGGAAGGAATCATAATGTGTAAGCATATGTTTAGGAATAATAACTTTTATTGTGAATGGAACTTATTTTATTGTGAATAGAACATTCCCCCCAGAAAATAACATAAAGAGAATCTCTGGAGAATGTATCATCAATTCTAAAGCTTCTTCCATATTTGGATGATTTTCTCAGTTCTTTATGCACTGGTCACTCTCTGGTAAGTCATGCTCTTCTTTCCTTCTCCCCCAGAGTTAGGCAAGTTTTACTTTATTTTATGATACAAAGTGCCCTTGATTCTACCTCTTCAAAGAAGAACTAAATTCAAAATATGGTCTTGTGATTTTTTCAATAATCAGAGCTTCCTCCTATTCCCTTCTATTTTCACTGAAGAATATTAGGTTTTAAGCATTGCTATAATAGAGATTGATGACTTTTTCCTCAAAATAGATATCTGAAAAAAATGTCTATTACTGTTTTCCATCTATAGACATGTTTCTTTTGAAGGCAATACAGCAAGCAGCTGGAATTTCCTCTGGCAGGAGAGCACTGGTTGATGAAAGCCAGTTAATTTTTGCAATCCCCAGAGCAGTGAAGATCTCAGATTGAATATTTTCTCAGTGCCTCAAAAGCATTTTCAAATGCTTGGCCCAGTATATCTTGTTCAACCCAAACTGTGCTCCACGAATACATTGAAAATTGCTTTCACTAGCACTCCAGTTAAGATCCACGTGTACCAAGTAGCAATATATTTTCTTGACCTAGCAAACTTCTCTTTCAAGATCATTTTTAGTTTTCAGTGGTTTTTTACATACCTAATAAAGCTTTTAAGAGGCGGTGTAATTTGTGGAACTAGTTCTGTTTTTATTTGCTCTGTTTTTTCATGACATCTTTATTTTTATATACCAAAGAAACACTTTTTTAAGAAATGTTCTTAATGACACTAGGTTATAGCAAAGGGCATGTGAGGATGTCTCATAGAATGACCATCTTCTGCAATGAGTCTTGCTTCTAGGAAGAGAGTGCAAAAAATAAGCAAACTCTTCTATACTTTTATGTAAAATTGCCATGGGCTGGGCAAGAGATTTGGAGGGATAGAGTCATCCATCCATGTAGCTGGACATTGAATTTTAGATTTGGATAAATCATGCATCACTCTGTGGATTAGTGGAAAGAAGTTGTGGCTGGTGAAAGTATTGGTGTTTGAACATTCTATGACTGAAAATCAAGTGTAGCTTTGCATTTCACAGAAATCCAACAAGTTAAAAATATAATTTTGGGGAGATTGTTGCATGTTTTGGAATCAGCATATCTTACCTACGAGTTTCTTAAAATGATAGTCATGGTGGGTCAAGAGTTAGTACAGTGGGTAAGGCACTTGCCTTGCTAGTAGTCAATCAAGGTACCTGGTACTGTGGATTCTCCGCAGAGAAGAGCCAAGAATGATGCCTGAGTACTAACCTAAAGCTAGCCTTGAGCAAAGCCAGGTATGACCTAAAGTACAAAAGAGAAGAAATAAAAGCAAAAAGATAATAATGTCTTAAGAAACAAATTAAAATTTAACAAGCAGTGGCCAATAGAGATCTTATTTTTAATGGGTCATAGCTTTTAGTACAATTTGAAATATATAAAGTTCCTGGTGTTTTACTGATAGATAAGATGAAGCAGACGAAAAGGCAGGTTGTAAAAATGGAAGGGTTGTAATTGCCTTAATTCCATGTGGATTTTTATAGAGACTGTAAATAATTTATTGTGAACAATAATTTATTGACCACAGAGAGGCACTTAAGAATAAAAAGGTCCTACAGGCATAAAACTAGCCTCTTCTGAACAAATGGTAGCTTGAGGTCATATAACTCAGATTTCCAGCAAAGTACCAAAGTATGTGATAGAGCACAATAGCAAACTGGAAAAAATATCTGAAAATGTCTGTTTTCTTTCCTTTTCTCCCTGTAAAAGGAAAGTTCATTGCAAATTTGTTTTAGACAGAAACCTGATATTTATCACTGTCTGATCAAGTAGATGATTTGCCTGTCAAACACATTCTTCCTTGTTCTCAAATCAAGGAGAGATTGGTGTGACTCAAGGGAAAGTGGAATCACTATAATAAAATAAAAATAAAAAGCAGTAACTGTAGGTAAAATATTTGGATAGAAGATTACCTGGGAAAATCCAGAACACTCCTGCTAATGGTATAAATAGAGAATGAAAGTTGCTTAATTTAGAATACAAATGAAGATACAAATTTATTTTAGTTATTTATTTATTAAAATTTTTTTATTAGTGAATCACTGAGAGGTACAGTAACAGACTTACAAACTTTCATGCTTGCGTTTCAGTTACACAATGGTCAAGTACCCATCCCTCCACCAGTGCACATTTTCCACCACCAATAGTCCCGGCATCTCTCTCACTATCCCTTACCCCAATCCCCATCACCCCGCCTCTGTGGCAGGGCATTCCCTTTTGTTCTCTCTCTTTTGGGGGGTTTTGTGGTTTTCTTTTTTTTTAATTTTTAAAAAATTTTATTGAATCACTGTGAGATAGTAACTATCTCAAGCTTTCATGTTTGGGTTACAATCTCACAATGTAACAAGCTTTCATATTTGGGTTACAATCTCACAATGATCAAACACCCATCCCTTCACCAGTGCACATTGAGTGGCCATTGTGTTCGATCTATAGTTTACATTCAGCACACATCTCCCTCCTGAGCAGGTCCTCCAACCACACTTTGCTTGGTGTTTCATTCTCTATCTGAGCTGCCTTTCCCCCCAGCATGAGAGGCCGGCTTCCAAGCCATAGGGCAAACGTCCTGGTCCTTGTTTCTAATATTCTTGGGTGTTAGTCTCCTATTCTGTTACTTCTTATTACACAAATTAGTGCAATCTTTCTATGTGTATCCCTCTTTTTCTGACTCATTTCACTTAATATTATATCACTTAATTTTTACTTGCAAACTAATAATGCCCAGACACCCTTATTATATATCACATGAATTACTTTCATAGAGACTAGGTAAGTAATGATTGTAACGAGCCCAGGAAGTCAAATTGTTTGGCAAACTAGTGGGAAGAAAGGGGGTTACAAGCATAGAATATGTTTCTAAAAATAGTTTCCTGAATTTTCAGTTACAATATAAATAGAATAAAGGTTCTATTAACATAAGTATATTTGGTTGTCATGAATAAAATTTTTTCCCACTCAATGTCCCTTCATGGGTAGAAGAGACATTGTTTTTCTAGGAACATTTGATAATATCGCGCCTAAGACTTCTATTGACATAAGTTGGGTTTGAGAGGAACTACGCAAGCTTGCCTGATACTCCTTTTTCTTGAAACATGTGAAGTACTAAAGAAACTAAAATCAGTAAAATAAGATCAACAATATCAGTAAGAACAATTGTTTGTTTTCTACTAATAACCACATCCTTGATCAAATCAAGACTTCCTCAGCTTAACCTGGTCCCCTACTCTAGCTTCAGATTGTGTCACTGTATTTTCGAAAGATATTACTTTTCCTTTCCATATTAAGCTTACCCCTCATTTGTACAAGGCTTAGATATATACTGCTTGGAGGTGGTATCAGGCAATTCATCTTTGAAAATAAGGGTAAAACCATGCTCAAGTTTCATAACAAGTTAAATTCAGCTGTCAGTTCACACATCTGAGCTTGATATCTATTCCTGAGGTGCACAAAGCTGGGAAAATATTATTAATTCAGCATGAGAATCAGCAAGAGAATCTTGAAAGGCACATTTTCTCACACATGAATGAGTCAGTGGGTTCACCTGGTCCTTCCTCTGTCACACAGAGGTCTTACCATCCCCTTCCCAAGAGCTGTGTCATGGATTTTAGCTCTTCCTCTTTCAGTTTATTGTTTGAAGACCAGCTTCTCACCTTTAAGCAAATATTTCCACATCCTGTTGAACAAAGAAATGCTTTTGGAGATAATAACTGGAAGTTACAGTTATTTTGTGTCATTGGTCTTGATATTTGAGTATCAGTTTATTCAATTCTAATATATGATAACAGAAAACAGCAAATGAAATGATTATAAGTAATTGTAGACAAATTTTTAGATGAAATAATAATTATTTAGATTGTCTTAAGAGTTTTTAATAGTCACGTACATCTTATGCATTGGGATATATTGTGATCAAAATTCACCAAATTTCCAAGCATTTACTTTACAAATAATTTTAATTTATCTAATTAATATTGAGTTCTTAGAAATTATTGAAAAGAATTAAATAGTTAAAAGCCACACCAACATGCTTTAATTACAGCTAGTTCTGACTATTAATTTAGAAAAAATAATTTTACTTTGTATTATTTATACTGAAATCTTAGAAATAATTTAAAAGAATTAAGTAGTTAAAATCGACAGCAACATGTTGTACTATTGCTTTCTGACAAAAACAACTTTTACATCTTTAACCCACTAAGACATAATCTATAAAAGCATAACCTGAAATGGTGAATAAATTATGCCTTTTTTGTTGACAATTCTTAAAAAAAGGAAACAGGTAAATGTTCCCTCTTAAATAAGACTAATATTAATTGATAGTTAAATCCTTGTGCATTTTGTCTGCTGTCAGGGTCTCTTTACTTACCTTCTTTGTCAACAGGCACACAAATGTACACTGAATTAATGAGCAATAATTATTCATAAAATATGTAAAATTTATCATAAACCTATGATTGAAGTGAAACCCAGATTAGTGATGGTTTCTGTAAAGAACTCTGTGGGTACTATAAAGAATTAATAAAATGTTTGTTTAGTACACAAATATAAGAGAATAGATCAAATATTGTATTGGAATTGAGAGCATTTAAGTTGTTTTCTGCTTCAAATTCTTCTATTTCATGTCGACTGATCAACTATTAAAGAGCAATGTACATGCATATAATGAAATCTTATAAATCCCTTTGGATAATTGTGTGGAATTATTGCCCGATCAAACCAAATACATGATAACTGTCTCTTAAACATCCTGGAGCAACATCCTGGAGCCCAGCTGAGTATATATCACCACTAACGTCTTTCAGAGTATGAATGTTGAGCCAAACACCCAAATTTGGGCTTTTTAAGTAATCTCTCAATCAGGTTAAAAATTGAGTAAAGTAAGAGAAGTTCAGAGAAATTATTCTCTGAAGAAAATGAAGAGTGAAGATAATATGAAACAGCAATTCTGGCAGTATTTCCTGACCCCAAGCCAGGCTATATTCACTGGGGGACCTTGGAAGGGAGTGGGTTGAATTTCCCTCTCCGCCCCAGCAACTGCCGCCATGCTCAAGACCACTTTCCACATGCTCGGATGAGCCTCACACATGAAGGAACCGGAAAAGGAATCCAGGTATGCGGGACCAGATGCTGAGATCTCCAAGCCTGCTTGGATTAGGACTGGCTTCCTCCACCCAGCTCCCCAGTTTTCCAGTAGCTTGGCAGTTACACTCACAAACTGCCCTTGGTGCCATCTAATCTCATGAATGGTAAAGATCCAAAGACTGTGAAATAAAGCTCTAGAAGAGAGTAATGCATTATTTCCTGGAGCTCGAGCCCTCTTAGGCTTTAGCCCATTGATGTACCTTAAATAGCACACATTTGTTTCACTTTTAACATACTTGCTTTTATTCTCTTATATACAGGCTTAAATTGCTCCAGGATGAAATACAACAACCTTCACACACTTCCCTCTTTTTGTGGTGGGAAGATACTCGCTGATGGGATGGGTGTTTGAATATTACCTGTAATGAACTATTGTGAACTATTTTATGAAAATAAATGTATAAAAATCGCAAAAAATAAAAATTAAGAAAAAGAAATAGCAATTCTTTTGCTAGCTACATATTCAAAGAGCATCAAAACACTAATCCAAAACAGACATTTGAACAGCTATGTTCATTGTACTGCTATTTAAAGTACAGTAGTCAGGTTTTGAAAAAGAGCAAAATGTTCAATGATAGCTGAGTGTAGTATAGAAGCCATGGTGTTTAATCAAATGGCAATGGAGTGCATTAACAGAAAATATTTAGTTAATCCTTTTGCTATAGCATGAATGAAACTAGAGAGGCTCATGCTAAGCAAAACCAATCCCAAGGAGAAAAACAAACAGTGGATGTTACAAATCTTAGGAGCGAAGTTTCTAAATAAAAACATACCCTTAGATACTGACAGAATTGCCAAGAGTTAAATGAACTGTGGTAAAGAGATGTTAGAACTCTGGTTGAGGGCATGGTTTGGTAACATCGTGTCCCTAAAATAGAGCAACATTTACTTACAGCTGCAACTCACTGTTACATCATAAAATAATTAATTAAAAACAAAGATAAGTGGCTCTCATGGGTTTGATACCCAGCATCCCGTAAGGGTCCCCTGAGCACACGCAGGAATAGTTCTTGACTGCAGAGCCAGGAGTAAATCCTGAGCATCGTCATGTGTGGCCCCCAAACAAAAACAAAAACAAACCAAAAAATGCAAAAGAGCCTAAGAGTAGAAGTGATTAAAAGTCTAGATTGTGGCCACTGAGAGGGGACAATGGCCGGTCCAGGATTCTCACATTTTTTCATGAAGAGAACATGGGCGGAGGTGGGGTGGTTAAGAAATCATCTCAGTTTAGTGTGAGGGGGGCTAACCAAGCCTGACATGAATTCTCCCCAGAGGGAGTTGCAGAGTTGGTTCGTGCCTAAAGAAGACAAAGCAATCTTGGCAGCTACGCAGGGAACTGCAGATGGAAAGTAACTCACAAGTCTAACTGGGAACAGATACTGCAGCATGCACGAATCTCTGGGTGTGACACACGCAGAAAGAATGTCAGCCTGCGGGTCATTTAAAATCAACCCTACCCAAGAAGATGGTCTCCTAGAGCCAGCTGATTACAATAGACAGCAGCCCTGGGGGACAAAGGCTGAAGGGAATTCAGAGTAACCAGACAATTGAAAGGCATAGTCACTCACATTGTAGACTGGACCAGGCAAGAACACCAACAAATGGCCTTCAAGGAACCGGGAGGGACTGTGCAAGAGAAATCATAGCTGGAAGTATTGACATTGACAAGGCACAGGATTACAGCAAGTCTCATGCAATAATTTCAATCAAGAACAAACTATCTCAGCTCCCTTTTCTATTTTATTTTCTTCCAATTTATCAACCCCAGAGTATCAGAAAAGAATCTATACTGCAGAGATAGCACAGCAGTGAGGTGCTTCCTTGCGCCCCTTGGACCCTGGTTCTATCCCCAGCAGAGAATATCCTGACCATCATCAAGTGTGATTCGTAAGCACAGAGCCAGGAGTAAATCCTCAGCACAGCCAGGAGTGGTCCCAAAACAAGAATGAACACAACATAAATTGAACCTAAGAGTAGCATTAGAAGAGAGTGATAAAGAGAACGAAGCAGGAGTCTTTTCTCTGATCCTTAGAAGCCTTCATGAGGTGGGACCTACCTGGCAAAGGAGTAAGGCAGCAAGTTAGCTTGTGTAAACATGACATTGTCAATTGGTGTACGTGATGGGACGCATTTGCTGACACATGAGGCAATGTTTGCAACTGAAAATGACCCAGAAGTTTTATACTATACTATCTAAGAGACACTACAAATTCATGAGGTCCTTATCAAACTTTCTGCCTCCCAGCCAGGAGGCTAACACGCCCTTTGTACAGGTTTTAAGAAAGTGAGAGACTAAGGGAAATGGCTCTTTATATCTATGGAGTCCCACTGCATTAATGTCTTAATTACATATGCATAGCTATGTTCCGTTACCATTCTAATTGAGATAACAATGTTGTTGTTTTAAAGTAAAAGCCAAGGGCATCAGACAAAGCTCAAAGGGCTGGAATGCAGACTTCACATGTGGAAAGTCTGGGTTTGGTCTTTGGCAACACATGACCCTATAAACTGTAGGTATTCCCTGAGCACCAAGTCAGGATTAACAAGTGGACTGGAGCCATAGCACAGCGGTAGGGCGTTCGCCTTTCACATGACCGACTCATGTTCGATTCTTCCACCCCTCTCAGAGAGCCCGGCAAGCTACCAAGAGTATCGAGCCCATACGGCAGAGCCTGGCAAGCTACCCATATCCAAGCGTATTGGATATGCCAAAAACAGTAACAATAAGTCTCACAGTGAGAGATGTTACTGGTGTCCGCTGGAGCAAATCGATGAGCAACGGGATGACAGTGACAGTGACTGATAGATAGGTAGATAGATATACATACAGTTAACAGAAGAGAGATATGGGGAAGCAGTCAAGAAAGCATGTATCAAACAGAATGAATGTTTGGGATTCTTCACAGAACTCTTTGTTGCATAAATATACATACTCCAGGTCCTGTGAATCACTACATTGCTTTTTACACTTGTCTCACTTTATTGACTATGCTACATAGTTTGGAAAGTCATTAAAACCTCTCATATTTAAAACTATTTTTAATTTTCCCTCACTTACCCATTCTCTTCTTGATTCTCACACAATGATGTAATTAACAATCATTTTATCTGCCCAATAGGCTGGGATCTAATCTTTTTCTATCTTACTCCAGTGTCTTTGCTGCCATGTTAAACCCTGGAACACTGAATAATCTCGCCATTTGTTTTCTACTTATTGGTACCCTGAAGACTGAATACTTGGGAGAAATGTTTCATTATCTTGCTGATTGGCCCCATTTCATATTACAATTTAACCTCAGCTGTTCCCTTAATTTTCCTTGGCAAGTTATTTTCGAAAAATCATCATGCCCTTTATCAAAGCACAAAAGAAGCCACTAACATCACAACATTCTCTCTTTTAAGAGCTCTTACACTTTTAATTCTCAGCAAAAGGAGTAAAACATATTTTTTTTTCAAGAAACCCATATGAAACCCAAGTTTTTCCCATTTTTCTTCTTTTTACTATCTTGTTTTTATTATTTTCTAAGATTCACTTTCTTTGTGCTTTTTCTCCATGTTGCATTATCTTCAGTAATCTTTTGCTACTATCCACGATTGTTTCTTTTCCACTTTAACTTGATAAAGAAAAGATTGTGTTGAGGCAATATGGTTTATGCTATCGATATTACCATTTTGATATAATGCTACAGGACCACCCTCGCCGCTTGAGTATTAGTGTCCCTTATATTATCCCAAGGTCACTTCTTGACAGTGTCAACTGTTAATTTTATCAGCTATAAATGCATAGCTCTGAAGGAAGAGAAAGGGGATGCCACTTTGATATCATGCCCAGATATCACCGGATATCTGTCCATGACTATAGACATTTGGGGATTTGTGGTATTTTTTCATTTGCTTCTGGGAACAGACTGGAGTACAGCAGGTAGGGTGTTTGCCTTGCACGTGGCCAACCCAGATTCGATTCCTCCTTCCCTCTCAGAGAGCCGAGCAAGCTACCAAGAGTATCCCGCCCTCACAGCAGAGCCTGGCAAACTACTCATGGTGTATTCAATATGCCAAAAACAGTAACAAGTCTCACAATGGAGATGTTACTGGTGCCCACTCAAGCAAATCAATGAACAACGGAATGACAGTGAAGTGACAGTGACATCTTCTGGGAACACACTGAGTAGTGATCTAGCATACTCCTGACTTGGTGCTTAGGTATCATATAATGCCAGGATTGAACCCAGGTCTCCGATATGCAAAGCAGGCACTCAACCAATTGAGCTGTCTCTCTGCGCCTAGGACATTTTTTATTATCTCTAGGAGAAGGCATTGCTACTAACCTCTAGTAGAAGAGATACTAGGCTAGATAAAAAAAGTTTTTTTTTCTCCCAATTAATGCTCAGGGACCCAGGGCCCTTCTCAGTCATACTTGGCACACCTATCCCAATGGCTCATTGCTCTACCAGAAGATGCAATGCACCTGTGATGTAGCTCTGTCCCACAGTTCAGGGACACCAGGGCCATAATCATGCCATACCAGGGATCAAATATACACCTCTGACTCTGTTGCTGAATATCTTAAAATGCAGAGTAGAATCAGTCCCTACAGTTAGAGATCGTGGGGTGCAAGAAGCACATCACCAGGATGTTGAAGGACCTTTCCAAGCACATGATGTTCCTTCAAATAGAAAAATAGCATATTGACTCTCCGCAATAATAATTTCTCTATGTCTTTCTATCTCCACTCTTTCCTTTGCTGGTCTTTGATTTTTGTTTGGGGACCACATCCAGCTGGGATCAGAACATACTCTTGTCTCTGGAATCGGGAATCCGGGGTTCCGTGGACCTTAAGTCTCTGCCTGCAAGGTCTTATCCACTTTGCTTTCTGTCCAAACCATTTTCCTTTCCGGACGTCCAAATGTATTGAAAATAATGTCAAACAACTGCTATATTTTTCATTTGTATCCTATGGTACTTATTAATGTCTAACTAAAACTCATTCTAAAGATGTACAATATGACCCTGATTTCAAGTTGTCCAACTACTCACTGAGCAGAACTGATATCATAAATTCTCTTTCCTCTTGAAGTTTCTCATGATACAGGAGAAAGGCGTGTTCTTTGTGATGGAGAAATATTTTCAAATTTTGGGTCTAAATTATACTGCCTAAGTAACTTCAATCCAGATAACCTACCGTCACTAAACTTTACGTTCCGTATTGAACTCCCTTTACATGTAAGTCATAGGCCATTTACTTTTATATCTTTTATCCTCCATTATACTTTACTAGGCTGAGTATTCAATGACTTGAAGAAATGACGGGCCATACCTGTGCGTACTAATTCTAAACTTTAATTCTCTCTTTCTTAGAGGCTTTTATTTATTTATTTGCTTTTTGGGTCATGCCCAGCGATGCTCAGGGATTACTCCTGTCTCTGCACTCAGGAATTACTTTTGGCAGTGCTTGGGGGACCCTATGGGATACCAGGGATTGAATCCCTGTAGGCTGCGTGCAAGGCAAATGACCTACTATTGCTCTGGACCTCTTTTTTTAGAATTTTGACCTGTAGTTTCACAGCCACTCCCAAGGAACTCTGAATGGTCTGTTTGTTGTTGTCCTCCACTTATCAATTCCTTCTGCAAGTTTTGTAGTTTAGCCCATCATCTTCTCTCCTTTGAATTTTGTCAACTATAGTAGTCCATCAGCCACTTACAATTTCCAGACCCAGACGCTCGATTTTCTCGTAGTCCAACCTTCTTAACTAGGGGTTCCACATCTATGAATCCAACAAACTAAAATTCAGAGTTGTTGGCTGAATTCATGGGTACAGAATCTACAACTATGCACCCTCAGCTGCATTATAAAGCAATTTAGAAGCAGACCTGTGCTAAAAATGATTTAGACTTATTCTAAATGACTCCAGCATAAGTGACTAAAATCGGCATTTTAATATAAGAAATAAATTACTCAGGCTGTTCATAGGAACTGGACAGAAGAATGTGTGGGTTGGTAATCATCCTGAATTATGACTAGATGTGAATAAACAGAGGCACAGTGCTAATCTGATAGTTTAGCAGATTTAACTGAATAGCAGGGAATCATGTCAAGAATAATGGACTCCAAGGAATGCTTCATGGTTTAAGACTCATTTTGTTATCTTCTTGCATTCATCTTAATCAAGTAATTTGACAACTGTAAGCCTTAGTTACACAGCTGTTAAATGTACAAAACTGATACCAGGTTTTGATTAAATGATAAGGAGATATTTTGTAAAACAAAGTACTATGTTTTTATGCTATGATTTCAAATATTTATTTTTCACATTTGAACTCACAGCTTCAGTGATAAGAGCTATATATTTATGTGATAATACATGAATACAACTTTCTACGTGTATATATGTGCTATTTTCATTTATATTACATATGTTAAGAAAAAACATAAAGCATAGAAAATAAACAATTTTAAAAAATTAAATATAATGGCAAAGTTTATTTTGAATTTCTATGCCATGCTTATCAAATATTTTTGATCCACAAACAATTTTCTCTATTTACTGTATCACTATAGCACTGTTGTCTAGTAGCTCATAGATTTGTTCTAGCAGGTGCCAGTAACGTCTCATTCATCCTTGTCGCATTCAGGGTCAGGGGAATGAGGCCCATTATTGTTACTGTTTTTGGCATATCTAATAAGCCACGCATAGCTGGTCAGGCTCTGCTGTGCAAGCTTCTGCATTGCTTTCTTCCGGGAGCTTTGTTTTATAGTCTGAATCTTGGCCATTGATGAGCTTACACGGTACCAGGGGCAGTTTGTGGGTGTGACTGCCAAGCTACTGGAAAACTGGGGATCTGAGTGGAGGAGCCCCAGTCCTGATCTGAGCAGGCTTGGAGATCTCAGCCACGGGTCCCGCATACCTGGGTTCCTCTGTCTGTTCCTTCATGGGTGAGGCTAATCCAAGCGTGTGGAGAGCGGCCTTTAGCATAGCTATGGCTGGGTTCTGGAGGTTTTGGCTGCTGGGGCTCTGCTCAGAGTGGGGAGGGAAACTCAACCCATCCTCTCTGAGGTGCCCTGGTAAAGACAGCCTGGCGCGGGAGCAGGAGATACATTATAATTTTCTCTCTTAATGTTAATAATCTTAAGTTAACATGTCACTGATAAGTTATTTTTGCCATTTTTTCTTTTCAGATACTTGAAACATCCCCCTGACTATTTTACTTTGTCAACGTTTAATTAAAGTGACCACTTAATGCTGTTTGATTTTGTTGTCAATATAGAATAAGCTTAAACTGTACTTCTAGAAAAATAAGCATTACAAGAGTAAATACAGCTCTGAACCAAGTAAAAGCATTAACAAAAATTTATTTCTGACACTCTCACAACGTCATAAATATTTTTTAAAGGGATTGGAGAAAATGAACTTTTTTTTTTCCTTTCTTGCTTTGTGTCCTTTTGTTGTGACTTCCCCTTACCCAATTCCAGGCTCATTTGGCACTGTTCTAGCGTAAATTGTTGAGAAAAACAAGACCAGAGTTTCTATCTCAAGTTTTGCATCTTCCAGGACCTGCTGTTGCCACGTTCCTTCTTGTTCAAGTTAATCACAAGGGTGGGGACACCATCTTCAACAATTCCTCTGGCCTCACATCCCCAGGACTTGTCTTTAGAAATAAAGCACTGATGTTCAGCATATCCAAGGAGCCTGACCAAAGTGGGGAGAAGATGACGGCCAGGGACTGAAATCCTTTGGATTTACTTATTTTTTCAGGATCCTTTCAAAAACCAACTATGTGCAGGGCTTTTGTGAACAATTTTTAAGAAACTGCCATGATTTAGGGAGGATATGAGGAAACTTTGAAAACTAGACAGGAAATAAGAAAACTTCTTAGGTAAAAAAAAAATTTTAATGTTCTGGTTATATAGTTGTTGTACATAATACCCTCCTTAGTATAATTAATCTGTCTTGGTATTTTTGAATATTTTTAAAGGCTTTTTTAATGCTTAAAGAAAATTATTGTGTTTTTATGTTGTCGATTTAAGTGTGTACATTATGAATTATCCAATAAGCTTAGTGACATTTTGAGAATATGATTCTCTTTCATGCAGGATATGCTGTAGGTTGTCTTGAAAAAAATTTATTTTTCCTTAAGCCTCTGACATTGTATAATCAGGGAGAAACTGTCCATAATACTCCTTGGAATAGGTTTCTAAAGTTGATTTTCTATGTGTCTTACTCAAGGAAGTAGAAGCTAGGTTGTCAAATCTGCCCTGCTTTGGTTTTGTTGATCATTCTACTCTTTTGAATTTGATCTACTTATTGAGTAGCAATAAAACTGTTATTATTTCTTTCAAAATTCCATATATTTTATTTCCCTCTTATAGTCTCACGAAAATTTCCCATGATGGAACAATAAATTTCAAAAACAAACTTGTGGCTTATTTTGCATATAGGTAAGACAAACAAAATTTGGGCCAAGTATTTGTTTTTCACGTTTCAAGAGCAGATTCCTAGATATTAGGCTTCTCTCATAAACAGAGCTCAGAATTGTATCTGTGAAGTTAAATAACCATTTTTCAATTAAAATTAGTATCCTTAAAAGATATTTTTCAAGGCCTGAGATAGAGGCCTTGAAAAGCCTCTATCTTTTTAAGATAGAGGGTAGGGAGCTCTCCTTACATGCAGCCTACTCAGGTTCCATCCCTAGAACCACAGTGGATCCCTTGAACCACCTTGAGTGATCCTTGAGCACAGAGCAAGCAGTCAGTGAGAAGTGATCGCTGAGCACAGAGCCAGGAGGCATCCCTGATCACCACCAGATGTGGCTCAATAATAATTAAATGTTCTTTGAATCAGAAGTAAAAAGCTGAAATTTTGAAATTTTTAAAAGGATGAATGCAATATTTTATCAGATTGGCAAAATTGTCAAGGATTAAATCACTATATGAATAAAAAGAAATGTCATGTTTGAGGGTACAGATGGAAGTACTTGTATATTTTTGTCTTACTAGCTTAATCTGTGTATGACCCTTACCCACTATACCTCTAAGTTGCCATCTCATCTGTTTTGATAATTTTTTAATAAACTGAGAAATCTAAAAGTATAAATTGGTCTTTGCCAATGACTGCATCTTTATATTGAAGGCAATTTATTTTCATCTCGTAAAAATCTGAAGTATTTATAGAAAATTTGAAGGAAATTAATATATTGGATTTGAGGTCATATGTCATTCTAAAAAAAAATTTAATTTGTGCCAAAATATTTTTTAAAATCTTAATTTATTAAGCATTCCCTATTTATGGGGTATTTAATCTCAATATCCTTTGCAATTCTCTTTACTTGAAGTGTTAACGGATTCATCAGGATACATTCCCCCACCAAAAAAATTCTGACAAGTTCTACCTATAATTGACTGATTTTTATTGACTATTGGAAAATCATCTAGAAAAATTTACTCAATAAAGTATAAATATCTTCAAATTTTGATTAAAAATAATATTTTTCTTTATATTTATTGCCTACAGCTAACATTCTTGTATTAATGAACTAACTGCATTTTAAAAATTGTTGAGAATAACCTACTTTACTTCTTAAGTTATTTGTGGAATGTTATTCACATTTTGTTGCTTCATCTGCTTGAGGAAATTGCAGTCTCCTCTGAAATGACTCGAGTCTGAATTAAGTGTCCCTCATGAGGCTTCTCATGGGAATTTATGATACTCTGAACTACACATCAAGCTCCTGGGTGGAAAAATTACATCAATCAAGAATGAGGAGTTCAGTTAGAATGTAATCCAAGGTTTCTCTGACCCAGTCATGGAGAAGTTCAGGGTTCCATGCCTGCTGTAACAGGCCTATGTGGGTTCATGCGGATACCAGAAGACCAGAAGCTGTATAAATTATATTAGAGAAGTCACTGTAAATAAATAACTTTCTTTATTTTGAAGTCAACTTAAGTTCACAAATAAGACTGTAATTCTTAGTTAGGTTCTAAAATTCAGTCATAGTAGAAATTTTTCATTTATCAAATTTCAGATCTACTATTAAGTTCTTAATATGATTCATCAAATGTTAAGTACATATAGAAAATATTCAGAGCAATAACTAAAATTAGTTTTTGACTAAATAGCTGGGAACAATAGTCGAGCAAATTTGCAACATTTGTTATCATATAATCTATCATTCTATCATTTTCCCCCTAAACTCAGGATAGAAAGTATAAAAAAGTGGAAATAAGTTTATAAGAAACACAGGCCCCTTCACCATCTATGTTTGAAACTTGTTAATATATTAGCAAAATTATTTTATATGCATTTAGGTGCTTATAATTTTGAAATTATATTGAGACCACAAACATATGTCTAAAAGCTTCAGTGTAGGATAACATTGCTTTATCCTTTCTCCCTTGCCACAAGGTGCTTAGGTTTATTGGGCCACACCCATCAAAAAGCTCCCAAGTCACTCCCATTCCTTTGTTTATCTGTAACCACTTCTCTATGCTCTCTTCCCCAACCAGTTAATCAGCTTTTTTCCCAAATCGGACTCTGTTAATTTGTAAGGTCAGATCTTTCTAGAACACTGAACTTGTATTGTAAGTTAATATTGCCTTTCTCCTCTCCTTGTGTCTTTTGAATAGTTTACTTTAAAGCAATTTTTTTTGTATCAACAAAGGAAAACAGTTGTTAATATGCTTTTGTAACTTGGAATTTAATTGGCTTTGAATATTATTCATTCCCAGGCATCTGCTTTCTCGACTTCAGCCTCAGTTTCCCTTTGTTCCTAGCTCCCCAAAAGCAGGGTCCCGAGGAGGGACTGAAGGGACCCAGGGCAAGCTGTGAGCTACCCTGGCATTGATATGGGCCAGGCCAAAGTGCCACGATTCTTAATTATAAGTCACGAGCTTGGCCACAGACAAATGCTGTCATGATCCAAAAGCAACAACGAGACTAGGACCCTGCTAGGAATAGGAGAGACTAATCTGGCCTGAGCACTGTAGTCTGAGATCGATATGACCCCAGGAGAGCAATTCTATAAGCTTAATGTACCTCTTGCTGTGTCCATACAAAATGATTAATATCATGAATGCTTATATGTTAGTTGGACAAGGAGAGGAGAAAGACACCCATGAGATTCCACTCTTGGATGAGTGTCCTGCTGAAAGAGAATCTGTCCTAGAAGCAGCATTCCCTGAGGGAAAGACGTTTACCCCTATTGATTGTGACCACACCTATGTGTAAGCCCCAACCCCTCATGCTTGGGGGATTTAACTAGGCTGTAAGAGTGGGCTGGGGGCTGGGGGGATCCAGATCCAAATCCTGTTCCAGAGCGAGAAGGAGAATGAAGTAGCATGGGGAAGGAAGAAGCAGGAGGTGAATCAGAGAAGAATGGAGATGGGAATGGAATAAACTGCATCTGAGACCAACCAGCCTTTCCCTCGTTCCTTCCTTCACTTGCCCATTGCCATCGACTTCCCCAGGGTGGGGGAAGTGGCATGAGACTATCGAACGCGGGTGGCGGGAGAGAGATAGAGCCCCTCTGTGCCCCTTTTTTTGTGATTACACACTTCAACAAATATCTCCTAAAACTAAGACATTCTTCCATATTACCTCAACTTACTATCCTACTCAATAAAGTAGCATCAATCTCCTACAACAATCTTATAAACAGATCACACTCAGAATTCTAAAAATTCCATAATAAGAAATGCATGAAAGAAAGGATAAATGAGAAAAGTGACAAATCAATAAGCAAACGTTGCTTTTTTAAAAATTTTCTTCCAAGACTTAATACTGGCAGAGACTTGCATGTTCAGATGCATTCCATATGCTATATTCTCTGGGAGCATAAGCTCTGCATTGAATAGGTCACTGTCACTGTCACTGTCATCTCGTTGCTCATCGATTTGTTCGAGTGGACACCAGTAACGTCTCTCATTGTGAGACTTATTGTTACTGTTTTTGGCATATCCAATATGCCACGGGTAACTTGCCAGGCTTTGCTGTTCGGGCACAATACACTTGGTAGCTTGCTGGGATCTCCGAGAGGGGCGGAGGGTTGAACAGGTACAATAGAAAAATAAGGTAAAGTTACTATCCTCTATCTTTTAATTAAAATATGCATACATTAACAGTTTATGTATATCACTCATGTATTATGCACATATCAATAGTTTATGCATAGGTTACAGATAGTTTATGCATATATTACACATTGTTTATGCACATAGGCTTTTTCATAGTTTATGTACATATTACACATATCACACATGCATGCATAACTTCAGATATGCTAATATAATTAGTGAATTAATAGCTTCATTTATTATTATAAAGGCTATATGGTTTACATAGTACTGATGTTTTGCTTAAGGTGTCCAATGTTAATGCATCGACTTTTCCACCAAAGTGCCAGTCATTTTTGCTTGTCAATGGTGTGCATGTACATGTGTGTGCATGCTCGCTCATGCATGCACACTCGCACATGCATGTGTGTGTGTGGGGGGGGTACGTCTTAAGTGTTTCCACCTAATCTCCTCCGACTCTCCATTTAATTTGAATTTTTTCTTTTTCTTTACTTCCGTTTTCTTACTGCTTTTGCTTGGTTGTAGTGTTTTCACAATTGACAGTCATGTTGATAGGGAGCACCCTCCTTCATTTGTGGTGCTAAACATATTCTGCATGCAGTGAACACAGGGGCTGCTGTGGTACTCACACATATCACCTTCTTGGATTCTCACTGTGCTTCCCTGTATGTAGTTAAAGTACTCATAAATACCTGGTCTCAGTGTGCTGGAGCCCACACCCTCTGCTGTGGCCTAGAGGTCCCAGAGAGATGAGCTGTTTGGAGCACCCAGTATAGAAGGGTGTAGTACGGGGCATCAGACTCTTGGCCTTCTGCTTAAAAGGCAGGCGTGCTTGCCACAGACTTATCCGGAGGCCCTTCTATATATAGGCAAATTGAGAGATAAATGAGACAAGAAGATTATGCCTTAATAGATTTAATTATTTTCTATGCCAATCAATGCTAATTTATTTCCACACCATTTACTTTAAGAGCATTCCTGGGTAAACAAGGTCTTAAAATAACTTGAATTACCAAATAAATTGTTCTTTTCTCATAAGTTAGTCTCTCTTTACTTTCATATGTTGTTTTAACTGAAAAACACCATTTGTCATCTTATTATTTCTTTACTAAGAAACGACAATTTGAATGAATGGCAGTATTGGACTCTTTTTTATTATTGTGATACTGCTTTGAATAATTTTATATAATTTGCAGGCATATGACATATTGCCCTTCTGACTATTGTGAGCATGTTTTATGCACCATGGCTAATAATTTGTTTGCCAAAATATATTTATTTTTGTTTAAAAAATTCTGGGAGCTCTCTTCTTAAAAACTTTTTTAAATTGAATAAATTTTTATTTTATTGAATAAAGCTACCTAATAGAAGTCAAAAGTAGTACAATTTAATATCCTTAGAATAAAGGAAGCTAGGGAATTTTGGCTAAAGAGAAGTGGAAGGATTCAATAGCAAATTGTCACATAAAATTTCTTCAATAAATAATGCATTCTGCATTCATTGGTTTGGTCCAAACACTATATTCATTTAGTCTTAATTTTTGAATATCATCACTGCCCTCCTTGACATGTATTTGGGATTACTTGGTGTAAAATTCCTCCGTTTGGGTATACCAGCATTTTGAGGAGGAATTCCTCTTAGGCATTCCTGTTAAGATAACAATTTTATACATGACAAAGTTCATTTTCCCCTTCATCCATTTAATTTCACATAATGTTTACCTTCTTAGCCATAATATAAATCCAGCTTCCAAACAGGATTGAGGAAGGATTACTTCAAAGAATGTTTTCTGAGCCATTTGCAAAATTGTAATTAATGACATGAATATTTTCTTAGCTAGGTTGGTTTTCAGCAATGGAGAACATTCTGTTCCTAGGAGGTTCACAATATAGCCAGTGCTTAAGAAAATAGGAAAAGAAATAAACATGGAGAAAATTACTAACTTTCTCTGACTTCAAGTGAACCTCAGAATTTTGTGGCAGAATTCTATGAGAAACAAATAAATGGGATTTTATTTGCATCCTTCACAATTTGAGTTTATGGAGTTTGTTAGAAGTTCAAATTAAGGCAAAAGAGGACCCTCCCTGAGTATTTGCCTGACTTTGACATAATAAATTGAGGAGCTTTGAAATAAGTTCTTTGATCTTAAGAGTCTAGAAACATTCTTGAGAGCCATAAAAATGCAGAGCAGGAGAATCCCCATTCCTCAAATTGCACAATTTCTTACCCAAAGCTGGTAAGATATGGATCTATTACCTATTGAATCTCTGGCAGAATATAAGGACGCTTTAAAAATTGGATGTGTGGTTAAGAATGGGAGAAGAGGGGCTGGAGTGATAGCACAGCGGGTAGGGCGTTTGCCTTGCATGCGGCCGACCCGGGTTCAATTCCCAGCATCCCATATGATCCCCTGAGCACCACCAGGAGTAATTCCTGAGTGCAGAGCCAGGAGTAACCCCTGTGCATCGCCAGGTGTGACTCAAAAAGCAAAAAAAAAAAAAAGAGTAGGAGAAGAAATAGACTCAGATTATGAAGTTTCAGATGATCAAACAGTAAAAGGGAATGTGGGGGTAATGAAGAGGTGGGTCAGAAGTAACATTAGAATATTGATGGAGGCTACTGGGGACTTTTGTGGTACAGCCATTTGGTACATCAATATATACTTTTAACACTAATGTAACCATGCTACAGTGCTGTAGAGTGTGATCCCCAGGACTACATGAAGCCCCTGGCACCCAACCAGGGTGGTCCTGATGGTGCTTAAGCACCATGAAAGCTAAGTCTGCACAGGGCAATGTCCAAGACACCAATCCATCAGACCATGACCTGAAAGTTCCAGTGGATGTCAATCCAAATATGAGCACTGTCTGTAGCATTGTTGTCTCTTTGTTCATCAATTTGATGGAGCGGGCACCAGTAATGTCTCCATTGTGAGATTGTTGTTACTGTTTTTGGCATATTGAATACACCACAGGTAGCTTGCCACGCTCTGCCATGCAGGCAGGATACTCTTGCTAGCTTGGTAGGCTCTCCAAGAGGGATGGAAGAATCAAACCTGAGTCGGCTACATAAAAGGCAAACGCCTAACCGCTGTGCTATCTCTCCAGTCCAATCCAGTCCAATCCATGGATATATATACAGTACCCATATATATATATGAACTGTGCCTCTTCCACCCAGATTTCCCATTTTCCAGTAGCTAGGCGGTCATACCCAGGGACTGTCCCCGGTGCCTTGTAATCCCACCAATGGCCAGCATCTAGAGACTTAAAACCAAATTCCTGGAAGCAGCCTTGCGATATCTTATAGCCTACTTCTCCCTCTGGTCTCCTGGCAAGCTACCGAGAGTTTCCTGCCCACATGGGACAGCCTCATAAACTTCCCATGGTGTATTCATATGCCAAAACCAGTAACAATGCTGGGCCTCATTCCCCTGACCCTGAAAGAGCCTCCCCTATTGGGAAAAAGGAGTAAAGAGAGGCTTCTAAAATTCAGGACTAGGACGAATGGAGACGTTACTGAGACCACTTGAGAAATTCGATGACGGTCAACGGGATGAGGATGATGATGATGATGATATATAAATCCATGTATATGTAAACCATTTGAATAAAATAAAGAACAGCAAAGACACTTATTAAACGTGATTATGCAGTGACTGAATATATTTATTTATTTTTGGATCACATCTGGCAGTGCTCGGGCTTTCTTCTGTTGTGTGCTCAGGGTCCACTCCTGGTAGGGTCCAGGGACTCTATGGGGTGAGGGAGATGGAATATACGATGAGCAAATGCCAGGCACGTGTACCTGCTCTACCACACCTACAGGCCTAAACTGAAATTAAAAGTAATCATTGTGACTGGTGGAAAGTCTTTCTTAGGGAGAAAAAAAATTACATAAAACTGCTCCTCAACTATAAAATAGTATCCACCACTTCAATAATAAGATGTTTTTCTCATGAGACTTCAGGGACCTCAATATTTCTTGGCGGTCTTAGACTCATGTTAAAGACATTGCATTATGATTAATTTTGAGATGTGTCCCCCCATTCTTTTCTTAAGTGTCCTTTAATCTGCCAAAGAGACAAAACCCAAATTCTTTATTTTTAAAATTTTTTTAATTATTGAATCACTGTGAGGTACAGTTACAAACTTATAAACTTTCATGCTTGCATTTCTGTCATACAGTGATCATTTACATCCCTCCACCAGTGCTCATTCTCCTCCACCAATGTTCCCAGTATCCCTCCCACCCCGCCCCCCCAACCCACACCACCATACCCTGCCTCTGCAGCAGGGCATTCCCTTTTGTTCTCTCTCCTATTAAACCAAATCCTTTAAATCTTCACTTGTTCTTCAGCACTTTTGTGCTTGTAAGGAAAGTCTCAAATATTTTGTGTGTTTTTTTTTCCCAAAGAGCAAGAAGTCTCATTCCATAAAAAGTTCTAAGATAAACACCAAGATTAGTAAGAATCATTTCAGAAACTTGTGCATGTGTTAACCCCAGTAACTATATGGTCAATAACTTAATTGTCTAGCCCCCTTCTTATTATTTTGTACTGTTTTATTTTGTTTGGGGGCTACACCCAATAGTGCTGAATATTTACTTCTAAGTAACAATTATTTCTTACTGGGTCATTGGAGAAAGAATATCGTAACATACACAGAAACAATAGCTGGGCTTTTCTTGCTACTGGGGAAAATGTAGAGTCAGTTATTAAGAAAAAAAAATTAAAGATCTCATGCCAAGCACCATCTTACTACAAATTCCACTTGTTTTAGCACTTGTGGCCAGGAAGAAATTTCTTTGCCATGATAAAATAAATAGAAGTGAGGACTGAAAGTTAAGAACAGGGCATCTCATAAAGTATTTAAAAGCTAGTAATTTGTGTTTGACGCAGAAAGACTATGAAATAGGAGTGCTATAAATCACTAGGATCACAGCCACTAGTCAAAGATAAGACAGTTGCAGCACTAATAATTTTATCTCAAAAAGCATTTTCTGCTAAATCACTAAACGCTGATGTATTCCACTGACCCTGTCTCCCTTCTTAATCTGCCTTTTGTCTCTGGACTTCATCGAGTTTCATGACCAAGGAAAACAATCAGTTCCTCTTCCCTGAAGTTCAAAAGTGTACAACACCTACCTAAGTGACTATTTAATTTAATAGTAGTAAGTAAAATTGGTGTTGCCATTTCAATCATCCATCTGTCTCCGTCTAAGAAATAGGATCATTGTCTACCCTGTCAATAATTCAAACAATCTTTGGAGTCATTCTTCTCTCTATGATTATTCTTCTCATTCTTCTCTCTCATGGCCTGCTACTTTCTGCAATGGTTGTTAGTCCAAGCCACCATATTACTGAAGTGTGAAATACCAGAGATCCTTAAATGGACTTCTTCATCTAATGTTCATTTTTTCCTCAGAAGCAGGAATGATCATTTTCTTTTCTAAAATTTAATTTATTATTTTTTTATTAATGAATCATTGTGAAGGTACAGTTACATATTTACATATTTTCGTGCTTGTGTTTCAATCATACAATGCTCGAGTACCCATCCCTCCACCAGTACCCATTCTCCTCAACCGATGACCCCAGTATCCTCCCACCCCTCATCCCATCCCTCCCACCCTACCCTGCCTCTGTGGCAGGGCATTCCCTTTTGTTCTCTCTCTCCTTTTGGGAGAGGTAATGGGTGGCCATCGTGTTCAATCTTAGTCTACTTTCAGCGCTCATCTCCCATCCTGAGCAGGTCCTCCAACCACACTTTACTTGGTGGTCCCTTCTCTATCTGAGCTGCCTTTTCCCCCAGCATGTGAGGCTGACTTCCAAGTCATGGAGCAAACCTCCTGGTACTTATCTCCACTATTATTGGGTGTTAGTCTCCCATCCTGTTGTTTTATATTCTGAAGATGAGTGCAATATTTCTGTGTCTGTCTCTCTCTTTCTGACTCATTTAACTTAGCACGATACTTTCCACGTTGATCCACTTATTTGCAAAGTCCATGACTTTATCCTTTCTAATAGCTGCGTAGTATTCCATTATGTAGATATCATGGTGTTTGATCTTTTTGATGAGTTGTTGGATTCTATTTGCTAATATTTTGTTGAGGATCTTCGCATCAGTGTTCATCAGGAATATTGGTCTATAATTTTCTTTGTTAGTGGTGTCTTTGTTTGCTTTTGGTATTAGGGAGATATGTGCCTCATAGAAACTATTTGGGAGAGTTCCGGTTTCTTCAATTTCCTGGAAAAGCTTGAGGAGAACTGGCAACAAGTCCTCTTTAAATGTTTGGAAGATTTAGCCAGTGAATCCATCTGGACCTGGCCTTTTGTTTTTGGGAAGACTTTTGATTACAGTTTCAATTTCCTTGATATTAATGAGTCAATTCAGGTATTCCAAGTCTTCTTGGTTCAGTCTTGGGAGATTGTAGAATCAAGGAATTTATCCATTTCTATTGGGTTCTCTTGTTTTGTGGCATACAGACTTTCAAAGTAGTCTCCGATGATCTTTTCATTGGTTTCTGTTGTGATATTCCCCTTTTCATTTCTGATTCGGTTTCTTAGGGTTCTCTCTCTCTCTCTCTTTCTTTGTAAGTTTTGCTAGTGGTTAATTAATCTTTCTTATTTTCCCAAAGAACCAGTTCTTTGTTTCATTGATCTTTCAGATTGTTTTTTGGGTTTCTATGTCATAATTTCTGCCCTAAGTTTTATTATTTCTTTCCTTCAGTCTGGTTTGGGTTCCATTTGCTGGTCCTTTTCTAAGATCTTGAGCTGTGAAGTCAATCTATCTATGTAGGCCTTTTCTTCCTTCCTGAGGAATGCTTGCAGAGCTATAAATTTTCCTCTTAACACAGCTTTAGCCACATCCCATAGGTCCTGGTAGCTCGTGTTTTCATTCTCATTTGTTTTGAGCTATCTTTTTATTTTTTCCTTGATTTCCTTCCTGACCCACTCATTGTTCAACATTGAGTTGTTTAATTCCCAGGTGTTTGATTTGGTGCTCCGAGTCTGTGTGTGATTAGCTTCTATCTTCAGCGCATCGTGGTCTGAAAAGATAGTTGATACAATTTCTAACTTTCCAATTCTATTGAGGTATGTTTTTGTGACCCAACACGTGGTTGATTTTGGGAAATATTTCATGCGCACTGGAAAAGGAATGTGTATTCTTTCTTTTTGGTGTGTAAAGCCCTGTGTAGGTCTATTAGCCCTCTCTCTTCCATTTATTCCTTAAGAGCCATTAAAGAACAATCATTTTCTAGGAAAAGAAATTGACTCATTATAGACCCTTTTCTGAAATCACCTCTTTTTCCACTAATAATATTTCCACCCTTTACAGTGGCAAAAGTCTTACAGAATTTAACACATGTCTAACTTTGATTGGATGCTGAACCAGTTATACTGTGCTTCCTTCTATCACCAACTTGATGTTCAAAGTTTGCACACACAGCAAATTGACTTTTACCAAAGATCATTTTTTGAGACCAAAGGTCATTTTTTATTGGTTATTTTCTCTTGTGATTTCCACATACTTTTTTCACATATTGACATTAAAGTGCTGACTTAAGTTTGAATTCATTCATTATAGCTTAATTTATATGTCATTTGAAGAAGATTTGCAAGTTTTAAAATTATTTTACTTTAAATTTTTCATTATATCAACTACCATTTAAATATTTTATATATGCAAGCATTTAATTTCTGTCTTCCTATGAAAGGAATAGTATATTTACTTATCTTAAACATAATTGTATGAGATACTTAGAACTCCACATAAGTCAGTGATAGAGAGTACTTTAAAAATTTTTTTCTTCTTCTTCATTTATAAAAGAAGATAAAAGTTACTTTTATCTACTATATTGTTGTGTGAATAAAGTAAGATACTGAAGATAAAAACACACATGTTGTGCAGTAAAGTTGCAATATAATAAAAATAGTATTATCCTCAATATATAAGATCCTGGACAACTACAGATGAGAAAAACTCTAAGCTATAGAACTTTTATAATTCTATCATCACTCAATAGTTTATCTAAACTTATATTTACATTTCTATATGAAATTCTTTCCTACTACTATAATCACTTAAAATCAAACCAATGCTTAGTATCACCACTCAGATGATAATCTTTTAAGATATTGGATTGATTAAAGATATTCCAGTATGCACAATATTTGTGAAAAATGAAAGAGCTGAAAGCTTAATCCCCTGTGTTTTATTCATCAATTTTTTTCCCAAATCCATACTGATAAGAAGTACTTAGATATAGCAGAGAGCACATAGATATATAGCTGTCTTTAAACCTTATCACATTCATTCGTATATGCAGACTTTTAAAAACGCTATTAAAAAAGAATAATATTACATTTGAAATGGAAAGCTCCATTGATTACTTAAGTAAAATCTAACCAATCAACTATGTCCCTGATGTTATCCATTATACTTTTGTTTTGTTTATTTTGGTACCCTACCTGGCAGTGCTCAGAGGCTGGGTACAGTGCTTGGGATCACTCTAGGATGTGTCCAGAGGACCATATGGTACCAATGACCAAGGATTTAACAAGGAGTTCCCATGACACGTTCTTAACTCAGATGGCTTCTGTTCTAGTACAGATTAAATAATTTTGAATAATCAGAATTGATTCTCAACATTAACCTTCATAAATTAAAATTCTAACAACATTTATCATCTTTCATTCAGACAGATAAACTAATGAGTATAAAGCTGAAAGATTCCAATGTCAGAAAATGATCCCTTAATAAGATAAGCAGACTGAAATGCATTAAATAGTTGGAAATAGAAGTACAAATAGTTGCTAATTACCATACTAATCCTGTGGTCATAAATGAGCTCAGAGACATTCCAACTAGTGACATCTGTTTACGAGGAAAAATATTTATACATCCTGGCACATAGATGCACATTTATTTGTAAGCACTTTAGGTATCTTTTTGTTTAGATTCTGCTATCTAACATACTTAGACTTGAAGTGAAAAAAAATGTTTCCTGTTTCTTTCTTTCTTTCTTTGTTTTAGTTTCCATCATTACAAAATTACTATGCATTTCTAACCCTGCAATTCATTTTCTCCACCCCACAAATCACTTTAATATAAAGCTAATAATGAAAGAAAGTTGGCTCCATAGTACAGCTAAGCTGTGCTTTTATTATGTGACAAGTAAAAATTGGTGGTGGCACTCAGCAGAGTAGCATTATATGCGCACGTCACATGCTGACCTTACATGCCCTCGATTCTATTTCTGCTTCCTTCAGCATCTATTTGAGACGACTGAAAATTCTATAGTTGTTCCAGTGTTTATTTTGGTGGTCAGCAATCAAAAGGATAATGAAAAGCGGGTTTATTATTATTGACTAGATTGTACAGTCTTGCAAGAAAATGTTGGGTTTTTTTTAAAAGAAAACACTAGATGTTTTCATTAGGTTTCATGTTATAAGGGGAAGATACATTTAGAGAAACTGAAATGTAAAGATATCATGGAGATTAAAACAAATTTAGAGATTCCTGCCAGAGTGGTCGTACAGAAGAAGACACTTGTCTTGTAGGTGGCTGACTTCAGTCTTTATTTCTAGAACCCCATAAGGTTCCCTAGGTCCACCAGAAGTGATCCCTAAGAGCAGAGTCAGGAGAAAGCCCTGAATAGAGCCATATTTTCATCTTTCCTCAAAATTTAGAGGTTGACTAAGCTAAGGAATGATCAGGAAGGAAGCATCTTTCCAATGGCAGTCTTAGTTCTATAATGCAGTAATTCATTTTTTTTTAATCCCCAAGTACTCAGCATCAGGTATCTTATGCCCCTTGCAATGTGACATTTCAATTATTTTCATTAGGTGATGAAATTTATTTACCTGGTCCTAGACACTGTGCCCATCTTGTTACTTGATAATTTCGAGTTGAGATTTCAAGGGAATTTGTAAAATTGTGCTTATTCTTCTGGAACTCTGCCTGTGCCAGGCTTAAATATCTATATTAACATGACTGGGAATAAGAGACTGAGTAACAGATGTCCGTAATGTAGAACCAGTTGTATCCTCAGCCAACCTGTAGTAGACAACGTGAAAACATGTGATATAACCCAGTCAAAATTAATAGAAATGTTCCTCCTACCTATTATGGATTACACATATATAGACCAGAAATTCCATAGTGAATTTAGGATGGTGATAAAAAATTAATACTCTGGTAAGTTTTATAATGTGGTAGTACTATGTCAGTATAAAATTGATCATATGAAAACCCCTCTGAGAAGCAAGATACAGCTTCCTTGAAATATTTCGGTTATTGTGTGATCTCAAAACAGAATTCTTGTGAAAAATACTCTAAAATTAAACAATTTCATAAGTCTAATTTTAATAATGATAATTGAAGGCAAGCAAAATTAAATAATAGATGGAACTTATTCAAAAAAATATTGGTACAGTGAAACAAACCATCATTATGATGAGCCTTGAAAAAGAAGAACATATCTGCAAACCAGATATAAAATCACAAATATATAAAATACTTAAGTACCTCATATAATATCAATTATTAAAACTGAGTAGCAGAGAGTCTCTTGCCCGCATGCCTAGCTGTCTTCCCCGGGGCCCCTCGGAGGGAATGGGCTCCATCTTCCTTCCCCATCCCGAGAAGAGCTCCTGGTGGCCGAAGACCACTGGAACCTAGATAAAGCCATGCTCGAGCCCCTCTCCACACATTCGGACAAGACTCACACATGAAGATACCAGCAGAGGAACCCAGGTGTGTGTAATCCCATCAATGGCCAACATCCAGAGACTTAAAAGCAAGCTCCCAGAAGCTATATCTTATAGCCTACTTCTCCCTCTGGGAGAAACTGGTAAGCTACTGAGAGTTTCCTGCCCACATGGGAGAGCCTCGAAAGCTTCCCATGGTGTATTCATATGCCAAAGCCAGTAACAAGCTGGATCTCATTCCCCTGACCCTGAAAGAGCCTCCAATGCGGCATCATAGGGAAGGCTGAGTAGAGAGAGGCTTCTAAAATCTCAGGAATAGGACAAATGGAGAGGTTACTGAGACCGCTTGAGAAATTCGACTATCAACAGGATTTCGTGATTCGTGATTCGTGTGAAAACTTAGTAGCACTGTCATCCCGTTCATCAATCTGCTTGAGTGGGCACCAGTAATGTCTCCAGTGTGAGAATTGTTGTTACTATTTTTGGCATATCGAATTCGCCACGGGTAGCTTGCCAGGCTCTGCCATGCGGGTGGGATACTCTTGATAGCTCTCCAAGAAGGGCGGAGGAATCGAACCCGGGTCGGCCATGTGCAAGATAAACGCCCTACCCGCTGTGCTATCACTCGAGTCCACTAAAACTTAGTAAAGGATCTAAATAGACATTTCTTTGAAGAAGACATATGTGGCCAATGGAGAGATAAAATGATGTCTTTCATGGGTTGTCATTATAGAAGTGCAAATCTAATTGCAATGAGATTTCATCCCCCTAGGTTATCATTATATAAATGCAAATCTAAACCACAATGAGATTTTCACCTTCGTGGGTTATCTTTATGGAAATGCAAAACCAAACCACAACAATATTTCACCTTCATGGGTTATTATTATGAAAATGCAAATCTAAACCACAATGAAATTTTTACCTCACATTTGCTACTATGTCTTCAATGACAGATATTGTTCAATAATAAAGGACATGGCTTAGTAATCAAGAATGGAAATAGAAGCAGACTTACCCTTACTCCCAGTGATTCTCTTGTATAATTTGTGCCTAGAGTTCCTGTCACTCTATTTTTGAGGAACAAGAAGAATGTATTTTCTTGTGTAAAATATCAGTAGAAAAATTAGTTATTAAACCTGTAGATTCCAATTTGCCATCTTTTAATTTAGAGTTCTTGGGCCAATTCTGAAAATTGGTTTAGGCTTTGCCCTCTTGTCACAATTAAGCAAAGCAGGAAATATTTAGCACTGAGGCTACCCAGGGGAACATCTCTTGCTACTTTGGTGCCTCTGACAGCAAGTAGACTAGCATTCAAACAATTAGAAAGTCAAGGTAACAGGAGGCAGGAATCTATTCACATTGAGAATGTTGCCAGAGGTTCCTGAATTTATTTGGCCTACTGTTTTCTTTCCAGAAAAAAAAAATGTAGCATTATTTTATCTATATTCTGTTGGTTGTAATAGTGTCAAAGGGTGCAATGTGGAAGACTGACAAAGATGTATTTACTA
The DNA here is from genome assembly GCF_027595985.1 of Sorex araneus. Classification (NCBI taxonomy): domain Eukaryota; kingdom Metazoa; phylum Chordata; class Mammalia; order Eulipotyphla; family Soricidae; genus Sorex; species Sorex araneus. The sequence continues at coordinate 191,355,035 of NC_073303.1, read as the reverse complement.
CATCACCAACAACAGTAGACAGATTATTAAGATATTCTTAAGATTCACATTAAGGGGTAGACCACTTCAGGAAATTACAGTTTATGATAAAAATGCAAATGTTTATCATAGAATTAAATGAATTACTAGAATTAACACTTGGGGCTTATTTATCTGAAGTGCTTTAGAATTAGATGAACTTCATATAATTAGAATTAGGTGAATTCTAATTCACTTTAGAATTAGGTGAACATCACATATTGAGTACTCAGGAACCGTCACAAGGAAGAGTCATGAATAATTTTTGTTCTGTAGAAAGTAGCTCTATTAAAAGCTAAGTCCTAGAACTAAAATATTGCAGCCACTATTTAACTTTTCAGAGTACATTTATCTACAAAATTTACTGAATACGTATTTTAATCTATATATCAGATATGGGCCATTGTCCATTTCCTATGAGACAGGCATAGTGATAGACCCTTGGACCTTCCAAATTCATCAGACACTTGCTCCTCTACCTTCTCTAGAAACAAGTGTCAACTTTAAATTCTACACTGACTTTTTTTTGGGGGGATCACACCCAGGGATGCTCAGGGGTTACTCCTGGCTCTGCACTCAGGCATTGCTCCTGGTGGTGCTTGGGGGACCATATGCGATGCTGGGAATCAAACCCGGGTCGGTTGCGTGCAAACGCCCTACCCACTGTGCTATCGCTCCAGTCCCTACATTGACTTTTAAGGAAAGGCTGCCCTACCATTATATTTTCCAAACTAGCTGTGAGAAGTAAATGGTTCTTTCAACTTTCCAGAGGGTTCCTCTTCACAGCCTGAAAGTGTAACAAGTACATTGATTAACCAAAACAATAAGTTGGATTTTCTACTTTAAGAAGATCTTAAAATACAAATACAAAGAGCAGTCTACTCAGAGAAAGGTGTTTCCTTACAAAAAAAACCCACGGCCCTTAATTGCAATTAGTTTGGGAAAACCATATTAAGGTATAACATTAATTTATCAATGACCAAAGACCAGTTTTCTTATGAATAACACTGTTGAGCTAGCAGCAAGTTGAATAACTTCAAACTGAAGCTGGCAGGTGAAATTTTATACTATCCCTAACTTAATTGGCTTTAGTCTTTTAAATTATCGTTGTAGCTTCAAAACTATGTTTCATTCAGCCCTGTAAAGATTGGAAAGCAAAGACTACAAGAGAAATGATCTTGTGTGTTAAGTAAAGAAATGGAACATAAAAAATTCCACTTCAGAAAAGTAAAACTTCTTAGCTCTCTCAAAAATAATAATAATAAAAACTGAACAGTCATAAGCATATTATGTGTTTGTGCATCTACAACCTCATGAGACATCTGGGTAATATTCCCCCAAGATGTACTTCAAACACCAGATTAAATGATTGCATTTCCAATAGACTGAACTTAAGCACTCAAACTTTGAAACTTCATATATTTTTACATAGGCTTTATATACATTATGAATTTTAATTTTAAAATATGCAATATATCTGATAAATTGTAGGAAATCAATAAATATTAGTGAAACTAATTTAAGAAGACAAACACTGAGGCTGAAAACAAATTGCTCAAGAACTCTTATGACAGATACTTTAAGGATTTGAGATGAACTAATTCCTCAGCATTTCTTTCAATCTTGAACTATCAGAAGCTTTTAAGAAAAAAAATATTGAGGGATAGCTCACATAAATGATATTTCAAAGTATCAAATTATAATTCCAAAACATAATTTTTCTTGTAAAATGCAATTCATCAGTGTAACATAAACTTTCATGGGACTGGGAGCACTCGAGGATAAAGTATATTGGATTGCTGAACAGTCATAAATTACAAATTCCAACTAGTTGACAGATACAGGGAAAAAGAGAGAGAGAGAGAGACAGAGAGAGAGAGACAGAGAGAAGCAACTCAAAAGATTAAAATGTAAATATATTGCCCAAATGCCCAAAACCATAAAAAAGTCAGTTTGCATAATATTTTCAAAGTTACTTTTAAAGACTATATGAAAGTAGACAGCATTGCTTTTGAGTTATTTTGAAGCTAATTCCTGAGCCAAAAGAAACTGCATATTCCTTATGAGGATATAACTACAAACACACGTTTTTTCACACTACCACTTAAGAACTGTCTCACTAATGCTATCAACTGAAAAATTCTAGCGCTATTGTATTAAATTGTTATTCGCAGTAACATTTTCTTCTATAAGAGCTTTCTACCGGTAATCACACCATTGCAGAAACATTTATCTCCGAGAACCTCATTGACATGATTTAATAAGCAGGCCTAGAAAATAGAAATGAGTTAAAAGATTTGGAATTCTCTAGCCATGAGATAATCAATGAAGTTTTCTGAGTGGCTGGATGTGATATCATTTTGGAAATACTTTCCCTGTTCTTGTTATTGAGCAATTTTATAATCGGACTATGGGACAAATAACCACATATCATTTTCACTCATTTATTGCTTAAAGAACGAGTTATGGGATCTTGTTTTGTACAATGACATATACTAGTGGTGTGGTGCTGATGAGAGAAGTTATAAACCTGGAGATGAAGGAACCTGAGGTCTCATAGAGGAATGTCACGTGAGCCCAATTACAAAGGTATTGTAAGTTTTGAAAATGCTGATATCCCACCATGCTCAAACTTCCCTTCTCACTCTGTTCCTTCATCTATTCCTCTCAACAGTCTACTATAAATTCAGCATTATTTTTGAAGTTGCAGAACTCTAATTACATTTCAGTTACAACTTTCGCTTTTAAGATTGTCTGTTTCTTTACTACCACTGAAACTCTTTCTTGATCTCACTTGAATGTAAATCCATTGAACCAACGTTATCTTTACCCAGATTTCCCTTTCTCTTTATTTTTCATCCTAACAAGAATAATTGTTATGATCCAATCTTTCCATTACTTTTGAAGCAGAATACAATGTTTTTATATTCATTCCTGTAATTTGGCAAAACTTCAACTCAGCTATGACCCAAATTCTCACTTACATCTTGCCAACTATTCCATATATTATTTAATATAATAATAATATAATGTAATATAACGTATAATATAATATAATATATATATATATATATATTCCACATAGGTACCTGTGTAAAACCGCTTACTCCAATCTAGATAGAATTTAGAAAGGCTGACAATATGTAGAGCTTAGTAACCAAGATGAAATTTATCTTGTTATCCAAAAACAAACTTTTCCTTGGAAACACATTATTTTTTTTTCTCATTCCACTTTATATCAACCACATTTGTCTAATTTTCCTACAGTAAGTCTAGATGTCACCCAGAGCTGTATTATTTCCTCATCATTGACAAACCTAATCAATCAAGACATCATTAATTCTGGTAAGTACATCTACTTTTACTTAATTCCTAACAAAACTACTACATCTTTTGCACGGTTCATGGGACAGACTCTTAACTTACCTTCTACTCTTTTTTAAAATTTTATTTTAATGAATTGCTGTGAGATATAGTTACAGACTTACAAACTTTCTTGATTACGTTTCAGTCATACAATGTTCAAATACCCATCCCTCCACCAGTGCCCATTCTCCACCACCAATGTTCCCAGGATCCCTCCTGCCACCCCTACCCCTTCCCACCTGTGCCTCTGTGGCAGGCACATTGCCTCTTACTCTCTACTCTCTCTCCTTTTGGTGTTATAGTTTTCAGGTACTAAGTGACCACATTGTTTGGCCCATAGTCTACTTTCACCTCCCTACTCTTAACTCACTTCCTTTCTTCCAACATTGTTTTCTGTTAATGTATCCTGTGCAATGGAACATGACTGAGTTTTTATGTAAACTTCACTTGACCTAGAACTTTTTTGCTTCTAACTATTGTCAGAATTTACCAGGTCCCTGTCAATTTCAGTACTAGGATTACCATGGATTTGCATGTACACAATATTCTGGTTAGTTCTATCCTACCGTTGTCTATTATGGTTACCACCTCATCTTTCCTTCATGATAGAGTGACACCATTTGGTTTTCTGCTACCTCTGAATCCAATTGCACTTAACTTTTCCTGTCACGTGTCAGCACTTTTGTTTCTCTCCAGTATGAATAAGTCTTTTATTCTTTACAGAGGTTGCAGTTCCCACTTTAGGAGTGGACCAATCAAAAAAAGTAGGACCAAAACTTTGTCAAGGAAAATGGGGTCCCACTAATGTCTTTTTTTAAAAATAAAGATGAAAACTGGGACCACCACAATCACAATCTGGGTGAGTAGGTCATGAATGACAACTCCATTCTACCATAACAATCTCCCTGTCTTTTAACCTCTTCTCTACATTACACGGGGGCAGGTAACATTTCCAGTTCTCTGGTGACTAAAATTAATCAATTGGACACCTTTAACCTCAGTTCAGTGGTGGTTGGTTGGGTTGGTTGAAGAGAATGCGGCCAACAAACATAAGGAGACAGACAAACACCCAAGAACTGTCCAAGCTTTGGGGTCACCTGGTCAACCATCAGTGAGCTCCCCTACTAGTCATTTATATAATATAATGTTAACATAATATTGCAATCACTATCCCATCCTGGTTCCCAACACATGAGCTATTGTTTACATTGACAGAGACATCAAGGACAATCAGTATGCACATCAAAATTCATGGTACAGAAAAGCAGAGATTGTGATCTTTCACACAGCCAATCAGAGGGCGCCATAAAAGTCACTGTCATTATCTTCCTGTTGCTCACTGATTTGTTCAAGTGGGCACCAGTAATTGTGAGACTTTTTGTTACTATTTTTGGCATATCGAATATGCCATGGGTAGCTTGCCAGGCATAGAATAAAATCATGACAATTTCCTATTCTATTTTTTGCCTATGTTGTTCTCTACATATAAAAGACCCTAGGCTGTTTTTTTTTTTCCCATCTATTCTTTCCTGGGCACATTTTTGCTTGCCCTGTAATCTATTTTATTCATTCCTAGGTGCATTTTCGTCAATACACTCCTGGCTGCATTTTTGCTTGCCCAGATTATATTAGAAAATACTTAAACTGCTTTTCCCAGGGGAATATCGAACCTTGTCATTACTGTTCGAGAGATCATTTGCCACATTCATGGTGCTGATCTTTTGGGTCCTGTTGTTGTCATTATATCAGATGGGCTGTCAGAATTCTTTCTAATCTGTTACCTACAAATGTATGTATGTATGCATGCATGTATCTGTTTTAATATATTGAAACCAATGACAGAAATTAGGACCTCACACTTAAGATTCATACAATCTACTACTAAACCACATTCTCTACAGTATAATGCCTTCTCTGAAAAAAGCTAAACTATAGGCATAAAATAGATTACTCATCCCAAGCTTACCAAGACTTAATAATTAACCCCAATTGAGAGTTATAATCCTACCAATCTCAGTAACATCATTGTCAAACTCAAATCTACTTGTCCTGCAAGGCCTGGTAGCTGGTCCCTGTTACCTATATTTGAGGGAAACCATGATCCTCAGTCTAAGACGAAGTCATATTCTTAGGCAAAAAAAGAAGGCAGGGGATTGGAGAGATAGAACAGTGGGTAGGTTTGGGGCTGGAGCAATAGCACAGTGGATAGGGCCTTTGCCTTGCACATGGCCAATCCAGGTTCAATTCCCAGCATTCCATATGGTCCCCTGAGCAATGCCAGGGGTAATTCCTGAGTGCAGAGCGAGGAGTATGAATCGCCGCACGTGACCAATAAAGCAAAAAACAAACAAACAAAAAACACTGGATAGGGTGCTTGCCTTGCATGCGTTTAACCCGGCTTATATCCCTATATGGTCCCATAAGTCATGTCAGGACTAATTCCTGAGTGCAGAATCAGAAATAAGCTCTGAGAACCACAGGTGTGGCCTAAAGAAATAAATGTGAGCAACCATCACACTGTCTCACTGTTTGACAAATCTTTGAGGACAAATATTTTGAATTATATAGTAGTAGCATTAAAATATACACAGCTGATAATTGTAAAGTTGTCATCTTCATAAAATCCACACAAATGATTTTTGTAAAACTTCCAAGTTTGATTTTTGCCCTCTAATATTATCTGTCATTGAAAAAATGATTTCTAAGGTAACTAGAATCACAAATACATGCAAAGTATCATATAAACTAGAAATACTAAAGATTATTATTTATAAGTTAGAACCAAATTGGCCTTTATATTGCTTTATATGGTAATTCAAATGTTTCAGCAGTACGTTTTTAACCTACAACTATAATATCTTTTCATGGAATAATGTAAGTTTATGCTATTTGTTTATCATAATTGAAAATCTCAAATTAGGTGCATTCACATTTAACTAATTCACAAATGTTCTCATGCCATTAAACATCCTATTTGATTTGAAATTAAATGCAAAGCAAAATTGTTTGATGGAAGTATCAATTGCTAATTTGCATATTTCACAATGATTTCTTTAATAAATATTGTGCTATACAAAATATTTCAATACAAAACTAATATCCAGGCTACACTGGATAAACACTTATAGTTTGAGATTGTCTCATGCAGTTCAGATTCTGTAATTTTAAGTTAATAATGCATTAAAAAACTTGCAACTATCAAAACTATATTGAAAATATAATATGCTAGAGGCATTTCCAATTAGCAATATCTATATGTAAGCCTAGTTGCAATTAAAAAGTACTGATAGTTTTATCATTCTGTAAGTTGGTCTTCTATAACATCACAGAGCTTGAATAACAAGTATCTTTGAGAAGTGGTATTTGGCACCACACCATAGGTCCTTCCAAGAAACTATATATTTTTCTAAACACATATCTTTATACCATATGTAACTAGTTTGTGAGCAACCTTATAATCTTATTTAGTCTCAGAAACCCCAGTGTTATCTACAAAAAACTCACACAACACCAATATTTATACATGAAATTCTGAACATCTGGTTTTGTCAACTTTTTAATTCAGTTGCTTTTTTAGAAGAAGTCTTTGGTTTTAAATATATTTATTTATATGTTTTATGTAAATGCTATTTAAATGTTGATGGTTTCATCCCTTAATTATCCAATCCATGTCCATAAATAATACACTGCTGTCTTGGCACAACAACATCTACTATGGTTAAAATATGAGCCCTATGTACTAGCCATCATACTAAATAGGAGTAGAAATCAGAAAAAAGAATATTTCTGAGCAAAATACACGTGAAATTCTGGTTTCCTGCCCATGCTAGTGATTTTTATTGCCATAATTTTATTGTAACGTCAGTAGCTTAATATTCATGCATGGTACACTGTTTCTTAGCAAGTCCAGAGCAAACCTGTTTATTCATGTGTAAATTAAGGCCAAAACTATTTGCATTATTTAATGTGAATTGTATCCTCATAAGAGAACTTAGAATGACAAAATGTAAACAGTAAAAACTTTATAATTTTTCAATTTTTTTTACACACACTTGAGCTACAGAGCACAAACTAGCCTTAAAATGTCACATGTTTCAATGTGATCCAAGTCATAGTTTTGCATGCCATAGGTCACTCCGTCTTACAATCTACCAAGAAATTATCACACTTATTGCTATTCTTGTTGGTTGCTCATTCAGAGCAACCAACAAGATTTCAGAAATTTCATAAATTTCTGAAAATATTAAAAAATAGTCAATCCTTATATTTGTCTTTGTCCAAACTGGAGATAAATGATTCTGCATTGGTTCCCATCCAAAGGATACCATTTCAAAGATTCAGATATAGAAGGTAAAATAAAACTTTTAAAATATTTTAAATATCTATACATACAGTTTGTCATTTGATTATGAAGGACAGGACAATGAGAAAATAAAATAGACTTTTTTTGTGTTTCAAAGAATGAGGAAAGTCCTTTTCAAGGAAGCCAAAAAAGCTACAAGGAGGCTTCTAGGCAGAAAATGAGATAGCGGAGTATGTAGATCTTGAGAAATGAAAACAGAGAAAGAGTTGGGAGGCAGTTGAAAATCCTTGGAAATGTGGAAAGAGAGGAGGAGAAGAACTCACGACTTCGGTGTAATACAAACCAAGTTGAGATTTTCTTAAAGACTACCATTCAAAAGAGCATGGTAAGCTGTAATTATGGAACATGATATAAGTAGAGTGACAGTCTATAGGTTAGACTGGAATCAGCTCACTTTGAAAGAAGTTGTCAGAGTGAGTTAAACGTTAGCTTGCCTGTAGTGGGTAGAGGTCAAGGAGGGTTTTGGACAAGTGTTTCAGGCTTGTATGTGTGAGCTTTTGATGACAGATGTGGCATATTTTAGAATCTTAATAAGTACTTTTGCATTATTAACTCATTTTGTATTAATTAATGCTATGGATTGGCAAAACAGCTGACAGTAAAAGAGGTCAAATGCCAGTTACTGACAAATGTTAAAACATGGATGGCAAAATATATTTTGAAGAGGTGTAATGATTTTTTGCTAAAATGCACGCAATTTTATAGCTAAAGCTAAGTCCACAAAAAGTGTGTTGCACAAAAAGTATAACTCCTTAACCAAATTTAGCATATTCTGACTTTGAAAACACAGAGTAAAGCAATAATTAAGTGTACTTGAGATAAAATTAAAATCATTAAATACGACTATAAAATAAAGGTCTTATTTGCGATGATGATTATAAGGTCACTTTTTTTTTATTTGTGGGATAACATCTGGATTATTCCTAGCTCAGGGATCTTTCCTGGTGAGGTGTGGAGGATAATATAGGGGTGTTGGGAATCAAACCTGGATTGGCCACCTGCAAGACAAGGGTCCTAACCACTTTCCTATCTCTCCACTCTCATGCCAGGTCATTTTAAAGAGTAACTAGCATAGTAAAAGCATTCTTACTTATACTCAGAAGTCAGGCCAACTTTTCTTAAATGTTTGTAACCTGAAGAAAATAGGTCAGAATAAATACTAGGTTGCATTGTAGACAGAAATTCTTCCCTTTCTTGTAAGGGAATACTACATTGCTATTCATTGAATATAAATTGCTATTCATTTTCCTTTATTGTCATAGATGATTAGGGGTGCTTTATGGAAGGACCATATATTTCTTTTTTTATTTGCATAGAATCTAACACATAATGTGAATCAACCAGTTGGTTATGATGGACATGGTATATATATATCACTTTGGAGAAGAGTCTAACAGAGAAATAGTTATAACAAACGGACAATATGTTTGTAAAGCTACTAACAGGATTCTATGGAGAATCAAAGCAACAGCAAAGAGGGACAGAGTATTTTATGATAACATCAACCACACATCTGTCTTCTTTCACTCCTCACCTCCATGATATCAGAGACATTGCTATTTGACAGAAAAGGGAAACAGTGGAAAAACCCATGACATTGCAGGTTCTTTAATTTTCTGTTCTATGTATGTGCTATGGGACTGGAGTGATAGCACAGCAGCTAGCGCATTTGCCTTGCAAACCTGGGTTCGATTCCTCCGTTCCTCTTGGAGAACCTGGCAAGCTACCGAGAGTATCCCACCCCCAAGGCAGAGCCTGGCAAGCTAGTCGTGATGTATTTAATATGCCAAAAACAGTAACAAGTCATCTCACAGTGGATATGTTACTGGTTCCCGCTCGAGCAAATCAATGAACAACGGGACAACAGTGCTACAGTGCTATGTATATGCTATATTCTCTAGCCTCCTGATCTTGTTGAAAGAGTTTCCTGAACGTTATTTCTCACAAATACATTTTGCCTGCTTAGTTGTCTCTGTTGGTTTTTTTTTTTGTATGGGTTTTAAAATGAAAACATGTAGATCCGTGTGACAGCTAGATGTAGCCCACATAAGAAATGAATGCCGCAGTTTTGTTGAATCACTGAGACTTTAGGGTAGTTTGGTTTCTGTAGTAAGTCTGTGAAATCAATCTAGGGTTTGGCTTCATGACAGTGCTCTGGGAAGCAGAGATTCCTTCAGAACGTGTTCATTGTTTAGTTTTCAGTGCCCTGGTAGTCAGTGGTTTGACACACACTTAGAACTCAATAGCCTTGGATGAGTTAATAGAACTGTGAACTGCAAGGCAAATTAGCCCATAAGTATCTTGTTATCATTCACAGTTTAGAAATCAAAATTAGGCGAAATTGAAAATGAGATTAGATAAAATGAGGACACACTGCCTCATTTTATATTTATTTCCTAGAAAAGCCAGATTCTAGGAAATCAAGTCTTCTGTCAAGGTAGTTAAATAGAAGGAACAACTGAAAACTTTTGATTGTTTTCAACTCATTTTAATTTGTCTTGTTTCTCTTGTAGCTCCACAAATGACCTCCTACTATACATATTACGGGTAACATCTCTGCTGATATTTCAGCTTTAAAAAATACTTTGGGTAACAACTCTTGACCTCTAAAGTGCCAAACAGGTGGTTTTCTACTTGATTCCATGCCCTTTTGCAGATGTCAAGTGCTGACATTCCTCAGAAAACCTCGAAAGCACTTGGCATTATCTCTGTACACCCATTGCCTAGTGAATTAATCCCTAATCACTCTTTCAATAAGTGTTTTTCTTTTTGAACCAATAATAGAAACAGTTACACCTATTAATAAACTATTGTTTAGGGGGCTGAAGCAATAGCACAGCGGGTAGGGCGTTTGCCTTGCACGCGGCTGACCCGGGTTCAATTCCCAGCATCCCATATGGTCCCCTGAGCACCGCCAGGAGTAATTCCTGAGTGCAGAGCCAGGAGTAACCCCTGTGCATCGCCAGGTGTGACCCAAAAAGAAAAAAAATAAAATTAATAAACTATTGTTTATCTGTAGGCTTTTATTTAGAATACATGGCCAAGTTTGCCTGTCACACCTACATTTATACAGAGACCAAAGTCAAAGTATTAAATAATCCCGAGTGCTAATAGAATGAGAACTAAAACACATCCATTGACTTCCCTGTGTAGCTTTAATAAGCTATTTTGATAAAAAAGTGGAAATAAAATTCTAAAGTAATTATTTGAGAAACTAAGAAAAATGAGGTGGAGGTTTAAGAAGTGAATCTTGGTAACCTTGGCAGAATTTCTACTGGCATAAAAATATAGGTAGGCATTTTCAGAAGTTAGTATTTTTAGATATGATACCTTTTATATTGTTAGGAGAAAATGAGAGATACATTTTTTGGAAAGGGTCTTGGATTAGAGGAAAAACTATATTTCAGGGGGCACAACTTAGATACATTCTTTACCAATTTCATGTAAAATAAGATTTTGCTGATTTAAAAGAAAATATTCCCTATAGAGTGATTAATACTTATAGATTAAATATGTTATCACTTATATTTATATTATAATGTTCCTGATTGATACAGGTATTATATATACTGACAACATATTGTTTCTAATGGAAAAGAGGGAACAATTGAGATAGAACAACTCATCATCATAACTAAGTCATCAACTATAAATAAGCACTTCTCGTTGAGAAATCTATCAACAGATATTAGTGAGAAATGAACGGAAAGCTCTTAGAATTCTGCAAATGAATGAATGGCCTGCTACTACATTTCTAAATACTAAATTAACTTAGTACATGTGAAATTTAATTAATTTCAGATGTTTCTAAATCCCCCACTGAAGTATTGAAAAGCTCCAAATTTTGGCAAAAGTCACCTGAGACTTTGAACAAGAGATGTGTGTCTTCTCTCCCATAGAACTAAAATTGTTAAGAAGCTTCCAGATCTATGAACTTCATGTCTGCTTGCCAGTCTCCTCACTTCAGCCAGTGATTTATATCTCTCCTTACCTTACCCTTGCCTGCCAATTTACTTACATGTTTTTATTTTCATAATCTGGAGTTTACCAAACAAAATCATGCTGTGATTATATGCAACTGGTTTGAATCCTAAGTCAAGCTCCTCTAGTTTGTTGGGAGTCAGCCCGTTTGTGGCCTGAACCTCAAACGAAAACAAATCACTCCACTCAATAAGGTAGATAGACATAAAAATAAGACCTCCTCAATTTAAAAATCATGATTAATTGATGAATTTCAGCATCTCAGATAAGGTGTGAATTATATGGATAATGTATCATTATATAAAGTTATAAAATAATACATTATATAATTATATAACCTATATAATTACATTGACAATATGTTATATACACAAAGACACACACATATGTATTTCTACCTGGACAGTATATAAATAATATATTATATATCATCATCATCATCATCATCATCCTGCTGATTGTCGAATTTCTCAAGTGGTCTCAGTAATGTCTCCATTCGTCCTAGCACTGAGATTTTAGAAGCCTCTCTTTACTCGTCCTTTCCAATAGTGCCGCATTGGAGGCTCCTTCAGGGTCAGGGGAATGAGACCCATCATTGTTACTGGTTTTGGCATATGAATACACCAAAGTTTCAAAGGGAGCTTGGGAGCTTGGGAGGCTCTCCTGTGTGGGCAGGAAACTCACAGTAGCTTGCTAGGCTCTCCCAGAGGGAGAACTAGGCCATAAGATGTCATGTCGTAAGGCAGTCCCTGGGTGTGACCTCCTAGCTACTGGGAGATGGGAAATCTGGGTGAAAAGAGGCCCAGTCCCTATCTGAGCAGACCTGGAGGTCTTAGGCCCAGGTCCCACACACCTGAGTTCCTCTGCCGGTTCCTTCATGTGTGAGGTTCATCCAAACAAGTGGAAAGGGGCTTGAGCATGGCTGTGGCTCAGCTCCAGAGGTCTTTGGTAACGGAAACTCTGTTCAGAGCGGGGAGAGAAACTAAAGTCCATCCCCTCCGAGGGACCCCAGGGAAGACAGCCAGGCACGGGGGCAAGAGACTCTCTCTCTCTCTCTCTCTCTCTCTCTCTTCTCTCTCTCTCTCTATATATATATATGTGTATATTATATATACAAAAGCATATTTATGTATGTATATATATACGTATATATATCTCCACCTGGAAATTAACATCTAAATTGACAAAATTGAGTTTTTTTGAGAGGTAGATTGTTAATTTATCATCCAGTTGACTAGACTTAGCCTTTCAATTATTTGGTCTAGACTTGCTGTAAAGATAATTTTTAGAAGTAGTTAACTGACACTTAAATAAATATTTTTCTTCAATGCTGTGGTGTAGAGGGTCTCAATCATCAGCTGAAACACACACAAGAAACACTTAGGTTGGCCGAGATATGATTATAATGTCAAAACCTCCAGGGTTGCCAGTCAACTTCCTTGTAGATCTTAGACTTGCCAGCTCCCGCAATTACATGAGCCAATTTCTTAATGTAAAAATAAGAAATTGAAGGTAAGTACAATTTTCTTAAAATTACATAATTCATACATATGTTTATATACATTTGCATAATTATACATATTTTTATATGTAACCTATATCATTTCCTGGCCCCTGTTTCTCTGGAAGATACACCAAGATTTACTTGGCTTTTAAATGAAAGGACTTTTAATCCACAGGCAGTGTTTAGATTTTTAACCCTTGGGGAAGGTACTTAGACATTTACTGTATTGTTATTTCCCAAATTTATTTGTTTTCTCTTTGGTTCTTGGACCATACCTGGCAGTTCTCAGAACTTTCTCCTGATTGTTCCCCCAAGGATTTCTCTTAGCAGTGTTCAGGGCTTTCTCCTTTTTCTGCACCCAGGGGTTTCTCCTGGCTATGTTCAGAATACCAGGGACCAAATACAGGTGGGCTGTGTTCAAGGAAAGCACCCTATCTGCTATGCTATCTAATCCAGCCCACAAATTCATTTGTATGTATATATTCTGTTCAGTATTCATGTGCTTAACAATTAAAAAATAAACTTTGCAGATGTAGTTTCCTGATGAGAGTATAAAACATACACTGAAACCTAATAATTTCATTTATGTACCAATTCTATTTTGATCTGAGTAAAACTAATAAGGATTTAAAAAACTCTCATCTAAAATTTCATCATATGCTTCCCCCTTTTTTCATCCTTTTAGCCTCATAGAGAACCCTTTGAGAGATAACTTTTTTTTTTCGGGTCACACCCAATAATGCTCAGGGATTATTCCTGGCTCTGCACTCAGGAATTACTCCTGGTGGTGCTCAGGGTTGTTGGAAATCAAACGTGGGTCGGCCGAGGACAAGGCACATGCCCTATCTGCTGTGTTATCGCCCTAGCCCCCAAAGATAACTCTTTTTTTTGTTTGTTTGTTTAAAATGGAAGGTTTATTTGCTCAGTACACCAAATAGGATACAAGCACTGTCATGACAAATATACAGAAATAGGCAGATCAAAATAAGGCAGATCAAAATAAAACAGTAATTTAGTTTAGAATGAAGGAAAATCTCTTTAAGTGTTATGACAATATACTCCCAAGAAGAATATTTTCTGCAGTTAATTATACATTTCAATAAAATAAAGGGAAATGGATTAAATGGAAGTTAGCTCGCGACTTTTCCTTAAAAATAAAATTCCAACTCTATCAATCCATGCCAGTTAAACACTATCAACTAAAATTTCCAAGTGAGTGCAAGAGGAGATGAAGGAGTTAGTTACCTTTTTTGCTGGAGCAGTCCAGAGGAAAATGGTTACTACAAATACAGCAGGCAAACTGTTAAAACAGACTGATCTAGAACACAGGGGGCTAATTTCAGTCTCAGGATGTGCTAGACGCTCATCATTAGTATGGCACATTTTGGTCCATGATGTGGTTTGATGCTGACACAGATCCCAACTTGTTAGAGAAACTCGTTACTGATGCTTTTTTTTCCTTTTAAATACATGTATCTTAAAAAGCCAGGTATGCTTCCACAAAGGCAGATTTTCCCCAGAGGAGTTTACAGGAAGTAGTCGGGGGTACGCCTGGTAACATGAGGCTCTCCTCGGCGAGGTGCTGGGTCAAACTGAAGGAAGGAGTACTTCAAAGTATCGTCTAATTCCATGATAGCAGCCTGGTTCCCACAGCGGTAACAGTAATTGGGTGCGCTGAAGATGGTGACCACGTTCCGATCATGGCACCAATTGTAGCCCTCCATCACAGGTTGATGAGCACGAGAAACCAGTGTGAGACCATTGGCATGGTTAAATGTTTCAGAAATATCTTGTCCAAACGTGTAACCAGCACCACGGGGTGAAATGCCCCACCCTCCATGGTCATCTGGATCTGACCATAATAGATCACACATTGGGCCCTCATGTGGAACTTCCTGTAATCGATCCAGGGCTCTGATATGATCCAGTGTATCGATGGATGGAGAGAGGCCACCATGGAGGCAGAATATCTGTCCATCCACTAGTGCTGTAAGCGGAAGATAATCAAATAGATCTGTAAAATATTTCCAAACATTGGCATTTCCATATTTTCGTAAACATTCATCATAAAAACCATATACTTGGGTAATCTGTCGACTTTCATGGTTTCCTCTCAATATTGTAATGCGTTCTGGGTAACGCACCTTCAGTGCCACAAGGAGGGTCACAGTCTCCACGGAATAGTAGCCTCTGTCCACATAGTCTCCCATGAAGAGATAGTTGGTGTCTGGTGATTTCCCGCCGATCCTGAAGAGTTCCATGAGATCGTGGAACTGGCCGTGCACATCCCCACACACAGTGACAGGACAGCGCACTTCCTGCACATTTGATTCTTTCGTTAGAATTTCTTTAGCCTTCTCGCACAGCGTCCGCACCTGGCCCTCGCCCAGCTGCTTGCACTCGTGCAGCTGCTCCACCCACTGGTCCAGCTCCTTGGCGAAGGCCTTGTCGTCCATGGCGGCGCCCCCGCCCGCCGCGCGCCCCCCGCCCCGCGGGAGCTGCCCGACGCGGCGCGGTGCCCCAGGCGCGGCCCACGCAGCCCGGCCCGCCCTCCGCGCTTCCCAAAGATAACTCTTAAGGAGTTTGTGATATATGGAATAAAAATAACTTGAATATAAATATTCCTTATAACTGCAAATTGTGATTTAAAAGACCTTTATGATTCCTTTCCACCAATGCTTAATTCTGCTTATCAACCCCTTTGGGAGTTGCTTTGCCTTAGATAGTAAAGTGTTTAAGTTGAATAACTTCTACCCTATATATTGAAACTTAAATTTATTTTCAGATTCCAGTCTCCTAAGTCAGCTCAAGTGGAATCTTCCCTGCATTTGTAATTTAGAAAAGTACCAGGGAAAGGTCATTTAACACGAACGTCATTCCTCTGAGCACTCTTGTCATCCACACAGGGGTGACAAAGGACTGGTGCATATAGCTGGCCTGGACCCTACTACAAAGCCCTGCAGTTTTAGTCATCAGTTATCCTAGGCTGTTAAAGGAAAGAAGAAATATATTATCAATGGGAACTGGGCTCCATTCTTACTATTTATTTAGTTCTCTTAGATGAAGAAGAAATCCTATAAAAGAAGACTCCACAGAGTTTATATCTCACAAGTTGGGAATTTTCTCATATTCTAAAAGTAAATACTCCATATCTTGTCATCTAGCCCAATTAATATATAAATACTGCTGTCACACATGGAAACATGGTGATCCATGTTAATCCAGTTTTATTTATTTGACTAACAAAGACTTCCATCTTACAATAAAAAGTCTATATTATCCAATCACAATATTTACAACATGGCAAGAACTAATGAGTGCTGAGATATACATGATAAGCAAAATATATTTTGTAAAATACACATCACTAAGTACTTGATTGCTTTGTGTATGTACTGTAAAATTCAAAATTAGATAGATAAACTTGCCAAACCCTTAGATTTTTTCTTTACAAACAATTTAAGAACTGAGGCCTTATTATGATCATTGTATACAAAGTTGGACTTATTGTTATATTAGACAGTAATAAAATATGTGGTTTTGTATTTACAAAAAAGCATTAAAACAAAATTCTGTTAAACATTTTCAGCTTGCCTTTTGTGATATGTTTGTGAAGTGAGTTGTTTGACACATCAAGAAATGAGTGAGAGAAATGCTTTCATTAGCCTCGGTGAAAATTCGATCCCAAAACTACTGGTCGAGTAGTTTTGAATTTGAAATTGCCAGTTACTCCTCATTGATCTAGAAATGTGAGATATTACTATATTTAAAGAAACATTATGAAATATTTGGAATTGAACAACAGCCAAAATATTGCAACTCAAAAGCAATTTAAAGTAAGCGTGACCTTAAATGCATATTTTAGCAATGATTGAAGATTGATGAGCTAAGCTTTCAACTCTTCATGTGATCTAAAGAACAAAGTGAACAACAAAGAAAGATCCTCAGAATGAGACTGAAAAGCGATGTGCAGTATGACAGCAGTACAACTGACTTAGAGAGTTCCCATCCATATTGATTCAGCAGGGTTAAAGACCAAGAGAGATCAATTGTTTTAGTCTTATGGGATGATTATCTAGTGTTTTGAATTGATTTTTAGTATTTAAATTAGCCAAATATGATTTTTCCCTTGCTCTAATTTTCCATCTATTTCATATATACATATATGAGTATCCCGCCTGCACGGCAGAGCTTGGCAAGCTACCCGGGGCGTATTCAATATGCCAAAAACAGTAACAACAAGTCTCACAATGGAGACTTACTGGTGCCTGCTCGAGCAAATTGATGAACAACGAGACAGACGACAATGCTACAGTGCCATGTGTAATATATGTTCTCATATATGTTTGGGGTGATAGCACAATGGGTAGGGCTTTTGCCTTGCACACAGCAGACCCAGGTTTGATTTCTTGGCCCCTCTCGGAGAGCTGGCAAGCTACAAGAGTATCTCACCCACACAGCAGAACCTGGCAAACTCCCCATGGCATATTCGATATGCCAAAAACTGCAATAAGTCTCACAATGGAGACGTTTCTGGTGCCCACTTGAGCAAATCGATGAGCAACGGGATGACAGTGATACAGTGATTATTATAACTACATATAAATGTTTTATTCAAAATATTATATCTTTCTAAATTGTTATTAGCTTAAGTCATATATATAAATTCTTGACTTTGTTTTAGTTTTCCCATACATGTTCAGTTTGATAAACTAAATCTTCATTTTCAAAGATTTTGACCATTTTTGTTTTCTTATTATGTTCCTTTTTTACCCATATATAGGAGAAATCTCACGTGTGTGTATGTGTTTGAGCGCGCACGTGTGTGTGTGTGTGTGTGTGTGTGAAGTTGGTGACAGCTGCACACAGATGATACACATACATAGCTAATCTCTTGGAATTAAAAAATATTGTCAGTCAGATTTTTTACTTCCAAAGCTACATCATTTTTTAGAGTTAGGTAAATGTAAAGAATGCTATGGATAATTCTGGTCTAATCTATTTTGGAGTTTAAATGAAATACGTAAACCCTACAAGTATGAAGTCTAGTAAGAGTGTAAACTCCATTTAGAAAAACTATCTAAAAAGAATACAGCATAGAGAAGAAAGCAATATAATGTAAGTAAGGGATGGAAAATTTTAGTAAAAGAGCTGAACACTCAATATTTTAAACAAGACCTCAGGGATTACAGCCACATCCAGCATTTGCTCATTTTGAGACTTTGAAATAGTCATTACTCAGACTCAATTTCCTGGTGCTCATAAGGAGGGCATTACAGGATTGTCAAAGTTAATTAGGTGATGTATTTTTAACAATATCATGGGCCACCATTGTAGTTTATTGTAGGTAAGACCAGGAGCAAACAGTAAGACTCCCAAATCTCACTGATTGAGAAAAACTAGATGGAAGAGGGGGGAAGTAAAAATAATCTCAGAAAAGTGGGAAAATATGAGTGGGAGAGAATTTACAAAAACTAGAACTAGAACTTTTTTTCTGGAGGGAAATACTATGAAGATTTTAGTGTTCAAAAATAACAGGACAGAAATAGTCCTTGTGAGTCTTTCAGCAAAACTTGAAATTGGCTGCAGCAGAAGACACAGTAAAAAACATGTTTAATTTGGAGTTTACTTGGATTTGGTAAGGAAATCTGCTCAAATAAAGAACAGGAACAAAATAAATGTTACAACACCAGTATAAACTGCTTTGCAAAGTGGTGTAATTTCTTTCCTTTAAAAAAATTCCTGAAATCCAAAATTAAGAATCGCTTAAATATTTTGTGTCTGTGCATTGTATATTTGGGTTTTTTTTGTTGTTTTACTGGTATTTTAAGATTTTAATTTACTATAGTTTAGGTCACATGTCTACAATAGTGTTAACATTTATGGTTTTTTTCTATTGTTCTGTTTTTATAAGTGTTGTTATTGTTCGGGCCACATTTGGTGGTTTTCAGAGCTTACTCTGGGCTCTGCACTTCTGTTTCTCTGCCAAACAGCCTTTAGTGGGATCAAACCCAGGTTAGGGCATGTAAGGCAAACACCCTATCTACTGTATTATTTCTTTGCCCCTAACATTTATGGTTTTGGTGTACAGCTACCTCATTGTTTTATTCTATTTGGGGACAATCAAGAGAAAATTCAGGGGAGAGTTGATGCTAACTTTATATCTCAAATTTGAATGACACTAAAATGAAGAGCAATGACGGAAAATTTGGATCTACTTTGATCAGTCAATGCTCTAAGCACTTTTTAATTTTGACAACTACTCTACAAAGTGGGCTGGAGTGATAGCACAGTGGTAGGGCGTTCGCCTTTCACATGGCCAATCTGTGTTCGATTCCTCCATCTCTCTCAGAGAGCCCGGCAAGCTACTGAGAGTATCATGCCCACACAGCAGAGCCTTGCAAGCTAACCGTGGCATATTGGATATGCCAAAAACAGTAACAATAAGTCTCACAATGAGTAACATTACTGGTGCCCACTCGAGCAGATCAATGAATAACGAGATGACAGTGACAGTGACTCTACAAGGTAACTATGATTATCTTCACCATTTTACAAATAAAGAAGTTAGCTTACATAGAACAGCAGTCATTTTCATTATATAAGCAAATGGCAAAGAGGTGGCTTTAGTGTTCATATTAAAAATTTCTTTATTTTATAGAATAGAATAGATATAATGGCATAAATATTTAGTAGGTTACATATTCAAAAGATAAGATTGTATTTTTCCATATGATGTTTCAATTATTAAAGTGCATATGACAAGAAAAAGTCCACACCAAGAGGGTTTTAAATAGTTTTTTGAAATAAATTCTCTAAAATATATTAGTCATTTTATGATATGATGTAACCAAGAAAATTGATTTCTTAGTTTTTATTTCCTTATAAAAGAATTATAATAGTATTTACTACATTAGTATTGATGCCAATATGATAATAAAAGAATATTTTTCAAAAATCTAGCACATATCTGTAGGATAACATTGGGTTTGTCCTTTTAGCCTTGCCTCGGGGAACTTAATTTAACTTAAAGCAATGCCCTTTCTGTATGCACACAGGAAGACAATTAATATTATGCTTTGTAACTTGGGAGCTGATTGACTCCAATAATATTAACTCCTGGGCATCTACTTTCTCGACTTAGTTCCTAGTACCTCAAAAGAGGGTCCCGACAAAAGACTGAATGGACCCAGGGCAAGCTGTGAGCTACTGTGGCATCGAAATGGACCAGGCCAAAGCATCACAATATTCAACTATAAGTTGAGAGCATGGTCATAGACAAATGTTGTCATGATCCAGAAGTAACAACGAGACTAGGACCCTGCTGGGGTTAGGAAGACTAACCTGGCCTAAGGACTGTGGTCTGGAATATATAGTGAGATTTCCTCAGGAAGAACCAAACTTTAATATATCTCTTACTGTGCTCATACAGAATAACATTGCTAGAAATATTAGAACTAGATTTACCATAACTATTTAAGTGGATTACTAGTTGAGGAAAGAAGAAAGCAACACACCCTGGATGAGATCCTGCCTTTAAGAGGATCTCCTAGTAATCTGGAGTAATCTTCTTAGATGAGATTTTGTTAATTTCCTAGAGGAGTGGTCTTACCCTTCTTTGTTGATTTGTTAATGTTTAACCCACCTTTGTATCACTACCCTATGTGGTTGCTGTATAAACTAAGTCTGTAAGAGAAGTGGGAGAGAAGACACAGAAGCGAGAGAGAGAAAACACAGAAGCAAGAGAGAAGATACAGAAGCAGAGACAGAGAAGGGTCGGAAGAGACCAAAGGAGAGACTACAGAGACAGAGACAGAGATAGATAGACAGACAGAAGAGAGAACAGCAGCACACACAGAAGCAGAGCCAAAGGAAGAGCCATCCTGATCCAGTCCATACACAGAGGCTTGAGAGCATCTAACGCAAATGGTGAGACAGACAGACAGAGAGAGAGAGAGAGAGAGAGAGAGAGAGAGAACTGCCCTGAGAGCCCTTGAACAACACACACCACACACATATCACCCGCTTCTGTGCATGCATGTTTGTATTTTTTACACAAATCCATGGTGCTTGCTTACTAAATCAAGGATATCCTTTAATTTTATTTCTTGTGACCTGAAACATTTCAGAGTTACCTAGTTGTTTCACTTAAATGTTGAATGAATTAAACCTTGAACCATATACTCTTTTTCCCCCCCTCATGTCTTTTATAAACAACATGGATAAATTTTTCTCTGCTGATAGAACCTTTCTAATATGTAAACATACGCACACACACACACACACGCATTCTATTGGATCTTTTCCCCAGGAGAAGCCTAACTAAAGAAGAACAGAAGAAACAATCATCAAAATTAACAAGGAAATTGAGGTTACCTATATTTAACAGATCTATTTTGTGAGTAGAAATAGAGTGGGCACAAGAGTTTTCTGCCAGAAATTGGGATTTCAAGTAGATGACAAAGAGCAGGTATCGTTTGAATGAAGTTATAAAGGAAAAGATGAAATATCCCTGCAGATTCTGAAGATGAGAATCCCCTGCTGAGAGTAATAAAGTTAAATGACCTTGAGATCAAAGAAGACAATGTTCAAGACAATAAGCTAAATGGCTAATTTGTCTGCATACACATAACAGAGAGGCAGTGTTGATGAAAAAGTATCACAGATGTGGGAGGCACAAAATCAAAGAGAAGTACTTCAGGAATTAGTGGAATGTGTGCTTTTTTCTGGACGAGTTGGAGAACTTTTAGCTTGGAATAGTGGATGATGTTCCAAACTAAGTTTTTATAGATAATTCTGGTTGCTGAGTTGAGAATCACCTTAAAAGTGGGGGGCAGGGAAGGTAAGTCTAGAAGTCAATGTCAATCTGTTCTATAGCATGGGATTTATTGCAAAGTGTATATGCTGTGGACAAATGAGTGAGAAGTACTTAGGGTAGATGGCAAGGGAAGACCATGAATCTGGTATTCAACATATAGGCCATTGGCACAGGCTGAAGCTCGTTGTCCATAGGCAGTTAGGAAGGGAGGACCAAGAACTAGAGATGTTCATAGGCTGAATCTTTCTCCACCACAGAAAGCCTGTGATGGCGATTTTTTAACGGCTTTCAAATGATTGATTGTCACCCACCACACACACACACACACACACACACACACACACACACACACACGCATGCACGCACACCTATCCAAGATAATGTTCTAATTTAAACTGATTATAGTCACTAATCTTCCCCGTAGGGATGCCCTTGCGCTGAACTTTCTGTTCCTGGTGATGTTGGAGCATTGATGATGGAACAAGACCAAACGTCAGTCACGTGCCAGAAGCCAAGTTTCTTTCTCTCCAGAAATGACAGTTCCGGAAACCCCCGAGTAAGGCACTGAAAAAGTCTTGGATTTGGTTTGCTTAATGAAAGTTGGACTGGAGCGATAACACAATGGGTAGGGCGTTTGCTTTGCATGCGGCCAACCTGGGTTGGATTCCTTTGTCCCTCTCGGAGGGTCAGACAAGCTACCGAGAGAATCTCACCCACATAGCAGTGCCTGGCAAGCTCCCCATGGTGTGTTTGATATGCCAAAAACAGTAACAACAAGTCTCACAATGGAGATGCTACTGGTGCCCGCTCGAGCAAATTGATGAACAACGGGATGATAGTGCTACAGTGCTAATCTTGAAAAATATGTTCATAACAGCACTGAAAACATTATTGATTGATTACTAATAACTGCGGGAGCTCCATTTCTGTACACGATGGCGGCTGCTCACTATCCAGCTTCCATCTCCTACATGAGACTACCACTCTCTCTCTTCCTGTTCAGAAGTATACTGGATATTTCTGGAAATGAATGAAAACAGGCAGAACCTTAGGGGCTCAAGTTGCTATACCATAAAGATATGATAGATGTATGAAAGAAAAGCAGGGACAATCATTAAAATGATCCCACAAGAATCAAAGCAGGAGCTTATGCTGGCAACAGAAACTTGTTGCAGATAGGAAAGAGGATGAGATAACTCATGAAATATGTATTTGTTGGCCCCAAGTTTTGCAAGACCAGAAACATCAAAAGAAAGGTAAGGATATTAATAAGAATCCAAAGAGGTATGGAAATTTTTGTTGAATTCTTGGAGACATGAATAAAAGTTATATATTTATATACACACATATATATGTATTTCTCATACATCAAATATAAAATATATTTCTCATACATCATACATAATATATAGATTTCTCATTCAGGAAGCTTCTGGGGATCCCCAAGACCTCTTTCCAGCAAGATCTTCAACTGTAGCTCTCAATACTGATTTCTAGTTTCCAGAAGATGCACTGAAACACATGAACACAATGATTTGTACATAATTTCCAGTTATCACTACTGTCTTGAAGTCATCAAGTGATTTATATTGGGGATTTCTTTTCCAAGTAAATGGGTTCCACTTCCATACAAGGTCTTATGGTTTTGTTTCTCTTGAAATTGAAGCACTAAAAGTTTAAAATTGTTGAGGAACTAGAATGTGGTCAGGTCTTAGCTTGGGAATCAATAAAATTCAGTGTGAATCAAAACATTGTGGTCTTCTATGGCTGGGCACTACTGAATTCAACTACTGATTCTCTGAGTATTTCAGCATATATTCTAGGGTTCTTTGAGGCACATGAATATGTCAACTTATAAGTAAACTTTTGGCTAATTGTATATTTCCAATGAATGTCAATTACTTTTCCCTCCAATCTGAGGACAGGAGAGACATTGCAAGCTGCAGACAACCAGTGAAAGTCCAGTGGAAGTCCATTTCCTCCCTCCATTGACTGAGGCTTTCAATGTGGGGGAAAACCAAAGCAGCTGCTGCTTCCAGCAAAAGAAGTTTCCTTTTCTCAGAAGGAATCTTTCCCCACCATAAAATTTCTTTTTTAATTGAATCACTGTGAAATACAGTTACAAAGCTTTTGTGATCATATTTCAGTCATACTGAATGTTCCAGCACCCATCCCTCCACCAGGGTACATTTCCTACCATCAATATCCCCCCTATCCCTCCAGCCATCTCCCCTTCTTCCCAGCCTGACTCTATGGCAGGCATTTTTCTTCTCTCTCTCTTTTTCTTCCCTCCTCTCTCTCTGTGTCTCTCTCTGTCTGTCTGTCTCTCTCTGTTTCTCTCTCTCTCTCTCTCTCTCTCTCTCTCTCTCTCTCTCTCCATCACACATACACTATGGTTTGCAATACATATACTGAGAAGCCATCATGTTTGGTCCTTTGCCCACTTTCAGCACACATCTCCCTTCCACAGTGATCCCTTCCAACCATCATTGTCCTAATGGTCCCTTTCTATCCTCCAACCCTTGAAGCAGGCTTCAAAGCGTGGAGCAGTTGTACTTTTTGGTACACAACATTCAGTGTCACTGTTTACCATTCACATGAATTAAGAGACTTAATTGGTTAAGCAACCTCTAACAATCTTTTCTTTTCCCTGGTGTAATTTATCCCATTATGTCCTGAGAACATGAAAGGCCTTGTGATTTGGCAGATTGTGTATTATTTGGCACTTCTCTGCTATTTCTTTTTATTAAATCAATTCATTTTGATACTTAGTTAATTCTCCCATATTAATATGAGTGCTTGAAGCTATAGGTGTTTTATTGACTCTTTATATTTGATGCTACTCTTTTTGGGGTTTCTGTTATGTGAGAACTATTTTCTCTCTACAGTTTCAATGAATTGTCTAATACCCAGGGCTTTGTCTTCTGTTTATTTGATGTCTAAAACTAATTTTATTTAAGCAGAGATAAGAAAATACACAATCATCGATTTGAAAGATGAAGTTTTGCATTTTGCTACAATATGGATGGAATTAGAGGGGATCATGTTAAGCAAAAGAAGTCATCCTCATCAGAACAAAAACAAATATCAGGTGGAAAACTCACTCATATTTAGTGGGCAAAAAAGCAATGCAAGAGAACAGACTATGCCCAATAAAAACAAGACCTTCGAGTATGACCACAGAACTCAGGTTACTCAGCAGAGAGAGTCGGGTGGCAGAAGAGAAGGATTCTACATACAATGGTTAAGGAACATAGGCACTTTGGTGGGTATGATATAATAGTATCCCCTAAAACATAAACATTTACATATCTATAAACCACTGTGACTTCAACAGAGGGAAGTAAAAATGTTCTTTGTGGAAAAGAATCTCATTGCCTTCTTTTTAATTTTCCTTTTGTTTTGAGCCTTGCTGGACCATGCTGAATCCTGGGCTCTGCAGTTGGGGATCATTCCTGCTGGACTCATGAGACACCATATTGGATGCCTGGGATTGAATCCAGGTTGCGCATATGTAAGAGCCCTGTCTGCCGTGCTGTTGCACCAGCCCCTAACATGACCACATTTAAAAACTAATTTCCACTATTAAAATATTTAGTGCCTTTAGATTTTAGAGTCTTGCGCCCGAGTTTCAGATCCCCAGTTGGGGAGAGACCAAGTCCACACACGATAATGCAAAAGCAAAGGAACTTTATTACTAGCCCGAGCCAGCGCTAGCTCGAGTAGGGTCCAAGTCTCATCCAACTCAGTGGAGTCTTGACAAGGACCCCGACTTCAAATCATAAGCAGTTTATAGAGGGCTCAGAGTTAAGAGGCAATTTATATACTGGTCTGTTTTTAGCATTGGCCCTATTACAATGGTGGTCAGCAATGAGGCAATGGTTAGCAACAGTTTCTAAGGAGGGGACAGTGACCCTTCATTACCGGCCAGACCCAAGTGCCCAATTTCTTATCTAGGCACATTACTCAATTGGGAATTTACCAGAAACTACAATTCCTGCTTTGGGGAAACAGAACCTGAGGCCTAGTTTAGATTTAACGTTAGCTGCAGCTTGTCATGGCTGCTGAGGAGTCTGCTTTGGGGCCTCACAACAGAAGTTTAGTTTATCATGAAAATGCATGGAAAATACACAGTATTCACATATCCTCCTGAGCCCATACATGCACACCACCTTTACACTAGTGAGTTCCTTCCTAATGTGGCTATAGTTGGCAAAGGTAGCATTCCTACGTTATTACCATCAAAAAGCACAGTTTGCAATGGGTTCCCTTCACGCTGTACTTGCCACAAGTTTTGATGAATGTATAATTATATGTATCTTGAAGGCAGACATTCTTTGCGTGTGTGTGTGTGTGTGTGTGTGTGTGTGTGTTTCGTTTGCTTGTTTATGGGTCACACCTGGCAGTGCTTAAGCAACAATTGCTCCTGGCAGTGTTCAGGGGAGCAGGTAGGATGTCAGGATTGAACCTGTTTTGGCTGCGTGCAAGGCAAGTGTTCTATCTGCTGCATTATTGCTTCAGCCCCTCCTCTTATAAGTTATAATTCCTTCGTGATTCTAAAAACTCTCTGTATTCTGCCTCCTCTTAAGCCTCTTACATTGTTCCTTTCCCCTAAGGGAAATTTCCCCTAGGGAAATTTCTGGTCTTTTTAGTTGTCACTAGAGTTTTCTTTCTTCCAGCAGGTCATGTGAATTGGAATTATATATATAGCCTTTTCAGACAAAGTTTGCTTTTTTTTTTCACTTTGTAATCTTTATTTAAGTTGACCCCATATGCTTTTATGACTTGATCACTCTTTTGATCACTCTTTTCTGTTCAGTACTGAATAATATTCTGTTTTTATTACCAGAGTTTATTCCCTTATTATCACATAAGTTTATTCATTTATTATTAAATATCTTAGGATAAGATATTTTGATTGCTTACATGTTTGGCAGTTATGGAAAAAACTATAATACACATTCATATATAGGTTACAGGTTGTTTGTGGATAAAAGTTATCATTCATTCAAGAAAATACCAAGGAACATGATGAGTGCTGGGTCACCAAAAGATTTTTTGGTTTTCAATTTACTAAAGGCTAAGTATTTTATTAATTTTATTATAAACTGAATTTTCATTTGGCTAAAATTCTCATTTGGCAAATTACATGAATCTTCCAACAAATATATCTTATCAATCAGAGAAAGCAATGTTTTATAGAATATTATATTATCTTTTTTCTGATATTTATCTTAATTAGCCTTTAAGGAAAAAAATCATAATGAATTAAAGTGATCTTTCTTTATGACAGTGTTTTTGGAAAGGAAATTAAAACATATATGATTAGTTCTTGGTTACTGTTTTCCAACATTTCATATAAACATATACAAAGCTAAGTAGTTTGATTTTTCCTTTGAGTAGAAAGATTTCAATTCAGAAAGACTGAAATAATTATAGAAACCCTGAATGTCCATTTCTCTGACACTAGGTCTTTGCTCCTTTTCAGGGGAAAAAAATACAGAACTGTGAGGAATATTTCTGCTTTATTAGCTTATCTCAGCTTATTTTCCACAATAGAGCTTTTAAATTATAAAGCCCATGAGTCTAGCCTGTTTGTGTGAACTTTCTCTGTGGAAGTGCAGGGTTGGGCTGCAAATGATTTCATAATACACATTTCCAGAATCTAAAACATATGGCTGTACTCTATGTTGTACAAAGAAATCATGCTCTCTCTGTATAACAGTAGCAGTCGGTACTTGCATATTCATGCTGTAGTTGTTACAGCCAGTTCTACTTGTCACAAAGAAAACCATGAGTATAATTATTCAGAAATTGCCTGTGACACTCTTCTATATTATTTTTTGCTTATAATATGAGAGTAAATATATAAAAATGTAGAGTTCTTGGGAATTGAAGACTGTTGCAAATGCAAAGTGTGTTCACAGTTAAAAATGTTATAATAATGGTTTTGTACAAATGAATTGCCTGGTAATTCTCAGAACTGACTGCTGGCTTTATACTCAGAGATCACTCCTGGAAGTGTTAAAAATGCATACGTGATGCTCAGTATTCAGCCCATTAACTACATGCAAGGCAAGTATCTTCACCTGAACTATTTTTCTGGTTCCAGAATACACATTTTGGGAAAACCAAAACACAACTGCACTTTCTATTTGCGATATATCATGGCATCCAAATTCAGAGTTGCTAGAAAAATGTCAAGCAATTCTAAATTTCAATGACATTGAAAATGATTTCAAATATCAGCGTAGCTGCCAATTTTTTTTTTCAATCTTGTCTAAATAAAGGAAACTCCCTATAAAATTAAACAAAGGGCCTGGAACGATAGCACAGCGGGTAGGGCGTTTGCCTTGCATGCGGCCGACCAGTTAGATTCCCAGCATCCCATAACGTCCCCTCAGCACTGCCAGGGGTAGTTCCTAAGTGCAGAGCCAGGAGTAACCCCTATGCATTGCCAGGTGTGACCCAAAAAGCAAATAAATAAATAAATATAATTAATTAATTAATTAATTTAAAAAAAAGTTAAAATACTCACATGTGTATTTGGACATAGGAAGATATCTAGAAAGAACAACTCCATTAGAGGATTCTCTCAGTGAATGAAATCTGATTCTGTCTGCAAAGAAGAAATAACTCAGATATGACAGATTCCATGATAACAAACTGCAGATAAGAGATCCCTACAATAGCATGAGCGTTTTTGCTTTTCCTCAATAGTCTTTTTCAAACTCCAAAGACATATCATAAACATGGACATAGATAGTCTTACTGAGTGAAGAAACAAACCGAGTCATCTCTAAGATGTTTGTATGCAAATATTTTGCAGAATGCAATCAAGAGAATAAGACCATCTGTTGACCCCAGGACCTTGGCAAGTGAAGGCCCCTCACGCCCTCCATTCTAGGAATGTGCATTCAGCTTGCCTTCACTGCTCCAAGAAGCTCCCCGAGGACAAGCCCCCAAGATAAAATGTGGTCTTGAGAACATCTGGACAGTACACATGATTTAACTCAGTTTTTTCTCTCTATAGACTTTTTAAGAGTTGGGACGTGGGTGCTAAAAATTCTTTTGTCATAGTCACCCAACATGAGATTTCCTCAATGAGTTCTCTTGATTGAAATTGCCTTCTTGCAATAAGGAGCCATTCACATTTTTCTCTACTTGCTTTCCACATATAGGGCAAGTGTCAGGTTATAACTTGTAAGTACTTGAAGATATGACCCAATAAATGACAAAATAGTAAACTGCTGTGTCAAAATAATAGAACACCTTATTCCAGAAATGCTCATCATAAGCTAAGATGTTCACAAAAATTTCATACTCTGGTACATTTTCCATATTTGTTAAATAATAACATCCCTCAGATAGAGTCAGTGCAATATAAATATCATACCAGATATATTTCAAGGGTGAGGTTTTGCTCCTGAATCTGTGCTCAAGTTTCCTTCTTGGAGGTTCTCAGAGGACCATAAGGGATGCCAGGGATCAAACCTAGGGCATCCTCAAGCAATGCAAGCATCCTACCTGCTCTAGCACTGAGCTTACGATTTTACAGTTGCTAAGCTATAACCCTCTGCCAATTACTTTTTTAAATTTTATTTTTCACAAAGTTGTTCACAATAATTGATTACATTCAATATTTCAACCCACTCCCTCCACTATAACACCTTCCCACTACCATTATTTCAAATTTTCCCACCACCATTCAAGCCCGCCCCACAGGCAAATGCGAGATAATTTATTTTGCATTGCTTGCTATGCATAGCGTGAAATGTCATGCTCCTGGAATTCTAAGTTTTTAATTAATTGAGGTCTGGGAGATACCTCTGCTGCGAGCTGCTCTGTTTCGAGAGTTAATGTTAATCTGTTAATGTTAATGTTAATGCTAGAGTTAATGTTAATCTGTTCAGGGCCCTTAATGCTCTTACATGGCACCCGGAGGCAGTTCGTGGTCATGACAGCCAGGACCCCTAAAGGGTGGGGAGATAGGAAGGAGTGACCTGTCCCCGATCCCTTGAGGCCTGGAGTTTGCAGTCACTGGTCCCGAGTATCTGGGTTTTTCATTCGGTTCTGGAGGTTTGCAGCCACTGGGATTCATTGGGAGCCGGCAGAGGGACAGCGCCTGCTCCTGTCTGAGAAAACCAGGGAAAACGGCCTCGTGCAAGAACTGGAACATCTCTCCTCGAGCTGCTTGGTTCTGAGATTCTTTTGTGAGTCTCTGGAACATAGCTGTTAATCTCTGTGAGTTTCTTGAGGACCCTTTACCATTAACCCATGGCCCCTTCTTTTGCCCTTCCTCAGCGTCCCAGTTTCTAGTTTTACTAATCACGTCTCAGGGTTTGTTTGCATTATAGATGATATAATCTTTGTTTTCAAGAGATACTTCAGTGGAGACACCACGCACTTGAGTAAGTCTTGCCACTGATTAGATTTGTTGGTAGGACTGTTTACAGGATTAAACATGAGTTGGTGATAGATAAGCACTAAGCAAAGGATTTTCCCTAGAAGGCCAGGAATGTGGCTCAATGGTGGAACACCTGCCTTCCTTGAGTGAGGCCCTGAGTATGATCACATACCTGTATCACAAGAACAACAGCCTTTACCTAGTAATGAAAAGTTAATACATTAAAAATGATGCATGACTGCTAATATAGTGTAATGTATTTGACTGATAGACCATTCAAAACTAAAGTGAAAACAAATATTGGGAAATAAAATACTTAACCCAGGAGCAAGTTATAATTTTTACATTAATTGCTTGGATATATTAGAAAAAAATTTAGATCTTATACATTTATAAAATGACCTCTGTTTTTAATGGTCAAGTTATTTTGAAGAGTAATTTGATGATTTAATTGTAAAAGGTTCCAAAACATATGGATTGCATTTCCCAGTTCCATTACAGTCCCATTGGGTTTTTAAATAATGGGAAAACCTCTAAAACAACGGACACAAAACATATGAAAAATAGCTTGAACATTTTAACAAACTCCAAAGTCAACAGATTGGATCCTCCCAAGAGTATAATTGACCTAAATCATAGGATTTCTGTACAAGTACATTTTTTGTCATTGTGTTAAATTATCTGTTGGGCATAATAGTACCCAGTAATTTCCAAACTAACCCCCCTCTATTTTTTTTACATAGTTGTATAGTCATGTGAAGAAGTGTTATTTTAAAAGCACTTGATAAATAGAATATTACACATAAACTAGTAGTATCAGCCACTCTGATAATAAATGCTTTAAAAAAATCTATTAAAAGAATAAAGTATATGCAAATTGTTACTTGTTCTTTACCATCTAATTTTTATTCTGAATTTGTTCCCATACTCTGAAAATATTTTCTTGAAATACATTTTAGTTTTATTTTCAGATTACACAAAAAATGGAATTTCAGAATTTTGCTAACTTCTACTTGATTTGCTAGAAGTCATTAGAATTCTAATCAGTTTTTATATAGTATAATATATATATAGCATATTATATGGAAAACTAAGGCATACACACATGCTTAGAATAGTGCTTCTTTTAATTATCTGAAAGAAAATGTGTTTATTTTCCGTTAAGATTCTGTACTGTAGCACTGTCTTCCCATTGTTCATCAATTTGCTCAAGCGGGCACTGGTAACGTCTCCATTGTGAGACTTGTTGTTACTGTTTTTGGCATATTGAATATCCCTCAGGTAGCTTGCCAGGCTCTGCTGTGTGGGCGGGATACTCTCCATAGCTTGCTGGGCTCTCTGAGAGGAACAGAGGAATGGAACCCATGTCGGCTGCTTGCAAGGCAAACACCCTACCCACTGTGCTATTGTTCCAGTCTGCTTTGAGATTAAGGAAGGAAAATTTTTTCTTTACTTATAGAATAATTATCAGATATAACTGTTAGGTGAAGGCAGTATGTTTATCTTGCCATGGTTTGCTTCTTAAAACTGTCATGCATTTCCTGATAACTGTGAGACAGACACTCATTCACTGGTTTCCAGGTAAATTGATTGTCATCTTGTTTCATCACTTTTTATCCACTCCTGCTCCCAATCACGTTTCAATCTCCATTCATGTCTCATATTGAGAGCTGACAGTTCTTTGGTATTCCTCCCATTGTCAGTATAGTTTATGTTCTCATCATTTTATGCTGAGATGATTCTTTAGAGCTTACACCAAATATTATGATTTACTCCTATTTTAACCTTTGCCCCAGATTAATTTTATTACTTGACATAATGTCTCTCAAATGTCTCACACTTTATAAAATGTGATTTAACTCAGACTATATTTTAAGGCTAACTATGTTACCTATATTTTAAGTGAGTAAGATAAGACAAATGAAATACTGTCTTTTCACATATTTTGAAAGGCCTAAGATTTTGATTTATGATCCTTCTTTAAATTTTATTTATATTTTTTAATTTTTTTTTTTTTTTTGCTTTTTGGGTCACACCCAGCGATGCACAGGGGTTACTCCTGGCTCTGTACTCAGGAATTACCCCTGGCGGTGCTCGGGGGACCATATGGGATGCTGGGAATCCAACCAGGGTCGGCCGCGTGCAAGGCAAACGCCCTACCTGCTGTGCTATTGCTCCAGCCCCTCCTTCTTTAAATTTTATATCATGATCATTGATTTATGAAATAGCCCTTAGGAATGACATTCAACTTTGATATATTTAGAACTACATAGAACGTATAATTCTGAAATTTAGAATTTTTATAAATATTGACATACACAAAATAGTTTACATTAGCACTGTAGAACTGTCGTCCTGTTGTTCATCAATTTGCTCGAGCGGGCATCAGTGATGTCTCCATTGTGAGACTTCTTGTTACTGTTTTTGGCATATCAAATACTCCATGGGGAGCTTGCCAGGCTCTGCTGTGCAGGCGGGATACTCACGGTAACTTGGTGGGCTCTCAGAGAGGAATGGAGGAATCAAACCCAGGTCGGCTGCATGCAAGGCAAATGCCCTATCCGTTGTGCTATCACTCCAGCTGGAGCTGGAGTTCACTTTAACAACTGTAAAGTACTATAAAGTAACCCTATTTACAACTGTAAAGTAACCCTCATCAACCACATTTGTTTTCATATCTAACTAGGTTTTGTTGGTTGACTTGATGCATTGCCCTTACTACTGTCTGAGAAATAGCGCATTCTCTAGATACCTGGATTCTTAAGACCATGAGTTAAGGTTTATCAAAATTGTTAACAGAAAGAATGTCAAATTGATTGAATATTTTCATTATATCTTAAGCAGAAACAAAAAGAGAAAAAGTGTTAAATGCCCAATCTTCAGATTCCTAAGTCATTTAGAAATACTAAAATGTTTTAAAACTATTTCAGGAGCTAGAGAGAAAGTTGGCTGGAGCAATCATTGCACAGCAGGTAGGGCGTTTGCCTTGCACGTGGCCTACCCAGGTTCGATTCTTCTGTCCCTCTGGGAGAGCCTGGCAAGCTACTGAGATTATCCTGCCTGCATGGCAGAGCCTGGCAAGCTCCCCGTGGCGTATTTGATATGCCAAAAACAGTAACAAGAAGTCTCACAATGGGGACATTACTGGTGCCTGCTCGAGCAAATAGATGAACAACGGGACAACAATGCTGCAGAGAGACAGTACAGGAGTTAAAGCACTTTCCTTGCATGTGGCTGACCCTAATTATACTTAATTATATCTCTAGAACTGTATTAAGGACCCCAGCACATCCAGGAATGATCCCTGACACAAAGCCAGGAGCAAGCCGTAAGTATGGTCAGGTATACCACCCAAATCAGTAAAAAAAAAGTTAACAAAATTATTGTATACATTTTTAGCAACCATTTCAGCATTTTTCCAACTGCTCATAATGTTCAGGGTCTAGAATTGTGAAGTACAGTACATTTGTTATCTTTAACACTAGCAGTTATAGGTGGTAACACTAAATATTATAGATGACCTTGAGAAAAACACTCAAAATTTCAGTCCATGCAGATTCCAGGGTTTTTTCAGATGCAATTTCAAGACTTTTAAGCTTCAGATTAAAAAACTACATTATTCCAAATCACTCATAATGACTCTGGAATGTTTTAAAATTATGACTTTTAAGCTAAGGCACCTGTTCATATGATAATAACCAAGAAATATGAAACAAGGCTAGAATTTTATTTAACACAGGGAAAGGATTCATCAGATTGGTCACCTGGATTTTTAATATTTTCTTAGATCTGCTAGAACAATGAGTTGTTTAGTTATCTGGACAATACATTTATTCTGACTTTAATATAAGCGGTCCTCTAATGACAGTAAAACTCTGTTTAAATCTGTAACACAAAAGGACCAAATTTATACACACATAGACACACATACGCACAAAATACACATACACTTCCAATACCTTACCAAATACACAGAAAAGAGAAACTATGTAACATATTTAGATTTAATATAGTATATATATCATTTAAAGTACATCTAATCTTAATATAGATGCTATTTTAACAATAGTAGAATACTCCTCTCCCAGAATATAAAAACCCTCTTCAGAATTTCTTCAAACAATATTGGATCATAAGTTAAAAATAAAAGAACCATAATGAAGTCAAGAGTTTTCTGAAACTTCTGTAAGAAAGTAGACTGCATATTATTGATCATGTGCATAATCAGATTGAGATCACACCGTGGCTTGTGTCCATTATGGTCTCTGTCTTGAGACTCTCTGACTTCTCATTCTGCTCTGTTATAGGAAAAATATATTACGTGGATAAGCAATAAAGATGAATAATGAATTTGTCAAACTAAATCCATCATCGAAGCATTTGGTGAAGAAAGATGGCTTGTTTATGGAATATAAAGTGGGTCATTTGGATTCTGATGGAAAATGTATGATGTGCAGGATTTTGGAAGATTTAATATGAGTTAATTACAACATGTTGACTAGGAATTAATAATGAATAACTGAAAAAGAATTCATAGTCAGAGTTCTGAGACTAGCTGTGGATACAAAACTTCGACAACACTAATCCCCAAAGAAATAGTAGCAGAAAGAATATAAGTTGTCACTATAATGAAATAAAATAGTTGTTGCAGATGGATTATTGACTAATATTGACTCTTGTTCTAAATCTGTCAGAGCTTAGCTATGCAGCACTGAAACAGCTGGGAATGTCCCATCAGAAAATCACAAGAAACAACATTTTAGTTGGGTTTAAAGACAAAGGCTAGATATTTGCTAATAACATAAAAGCCATGTGTTTGCTCATGGGTCAGACAAAGTAAACATTTTAAAAGCCCATTGTTTGATTCTTTCACTTATCAAATATCTATTAAGCACTTAAAAATCAATAACACTCTAAGTCTGGGCAGTTAACAAGTAACACACGAATCTTAACTATTACAGACATTATAATAATTAAAAAAAAAACTAAACTGGCGATTTAAAGTTTTCTTTTAATATTGGCCAAAAATTTTAAATGTCTCTCAAGAGTGAAAGTAGTTTAACTGGTAAAACAAAGCAAAGATACGGAGACTTAACTTAGTATAATTTACACTTTGGTTATGTATCAGTCATTGGTGAAATGTTTAAGCACAGGAGTTTACTTTCATTTATGAGGCCGTTCATGAATCAACATGTCATTTATTCTGTCAATCCATTTCTCCGTAGGACCTCTCACCTACCAACAACCAGATTTATAAGGGGACAGAACTCTAAAATGGCAACGTACCTTTTTTCAAAATCTTTGTTCCAAAGTGGTACCTGCTACTCTGTTTGTATTCAGTTGAGTTGTGAGTTGTTCAATGGTTTCTCCATGTTGAATGAAAGGAGACAGAAAGTGTGAATAATTGGTTTGGGCAGTTACCTTCCAGTTAAATTTTATAGTACAAATGAGGATGTCAGTTTTCAATGAACAGACTACAGTAAGAGCAAAATAGAAAGAATCATTTATAATTAACACATCACATTTGAGCTTTCATCAAAAGCATTAATAGATAAAATGATGGCTTACAAAGTTTCAAAACATTTGATTGCAAAAGCATTGCTAAGTATTTCATGCAGCAGATTTTTGGATCAAGTTTAAACTTATCATGAATACATATTTTTATAGGTAAATGTTTGGTTTGGAAGTTTGGATAACAATTATTCCCTTTAAACACGAGTGTTTTCAACACTAGAATCAGTTTCATAAGATAATTTTTAATGGTGACAAATTCCATAATAAGATGAGCAGAAATCAAACAAGTACAATAATTTTTAATATACAACCAATTTTCTATATTCTAAAATTTGCTATTTTGTGGGAAAAAATCACATTACAATCAAAAGTACTTTATTATATATCTCTAGACTATCTGCTTATAGTTTGCTATAAAACTGTGTGATTTATCTAGGACTATGAAACAAAGATGAAGTACATTTACTGCATATAGGTAATCTGGAGTCAATCCTTAGCACCACATAATAAAAGAAAAGAAAACTATGATAAAAATGAAAAACCAAGCCATGAGGTAAGTGTAGAAATCAGCTGAGAAGACCAAATTACAGAGATAATATATCTAGAGTTGCATCTTCATTTCTCTCAAAGATCTTTGAAATTTATTGAATCCTGCTATTTCTTATCTATTAATCCATATATCTGCTTTAAGTATTTTATTTGTTAATGCAGGTGGCCAAAATCTCGTAGAAATAGAACTACATGTGGAATGAAATTGCACAGAGCAGTAAACTAAACAAAATATGTTTGCTTATTTTGAGGAACACATGTGGCAGTGCTCAGGGGCTACACCTGGCTCTCTGCTCAGGATTTACTTCTGGTAGTGCCCAAGGGACCATCTGGGATGCCAGGGATCAAACCTGGGTTGGCTGCAGTTTGCAAAGTAAATATCCTACCCTCTGTACTATCACTCCGGCCTTAAGTGATATTTTTTCAATAGACTTGTCATTCTATTTTTATATGTACTAACATAGCACCTTTTTCAGGGAATGGATATATCAAGACAGAAAATTAAAAGGGTCAAAACAAATCACGTGATTCCCCCCTTTCAAATTATGCTTTTATTTGAAGTTTGGGTGATCGCTTGTTATCTTCAAGACCATGAGCCTTGAGTTGAAGTCCATTGGTGTGAAGTGTGGTACTAGAACAGATAATAATGCGTTTCTATTTTCTTTCTTTAAAATTCATTTTTCTTTAGTTTCTGAGGGTGCACCAAGAAGTGCTCAGAGCTTCCTTCTGGCTCTGCACTTAGGCATCACTCCTGGTGAGGGTAGGGGACCATGTGTGTTGACCAGGCCAGGTCTGAGTTAACTGCAAGGCAAACACCTTTCCCACTGTGTTATTTTTCCAGTTGCAAGATAACCTTTTTCTTTTTCCAGATGTGGAGAAGACTTTCAATGAGCCCCAGTTCTGGAACAAGTGGAGGGCAGGATGGAGAGGCCTTATTTTTCTGTTTAACTGAATTCGTGGTTCTAGGTGCCCAAATACAGTATTTGTTAGGGCCTTGTGCTACCAGGGGTTGTGTGGGATATCTCAGTGCTACTTGGGGGCTCCAGGGTTACATCTGAAGGTGATGTAGGTGCTAGAGTCCTCCAGGACTGTATTTGTTGATGCTTTGAGGTCTCTCTGGTACCACGGATAGTCTCTGTTAGGTATGTGTGCATTCTACCTCTGCCCTATTTCTTTAGGCACCTTCATCAAAAGAGAACTGAAGAGAAGGCAAGGAAGAACTCTTCACATTTTCTTCTTTGAACAAGGGTTCTTTTGCTGTATAAAGTTCATCCAATAAGTCTCCACAAATTAGTTGGTTTGAGCAATGGAAATTTGTTGTCTTTCATTTTGTAGGCTTAGTGAACGGCAGTGTGCCTAGAATCTTGCTCTCCTCTGAGGTATTTGGATTCACAGTCTGCTTCAGGCCTTCCTCTCTCCTTGGCTTAGAAATGGGTTGTCTTCTCCCTGTCATACATTTTTTTTCCTCTCCATGCATACCAGTCTTTGTGTCAAAATTGCCTCCGATTTTTATGAAATATTTTAAAATAAAACACTCCTAGTATGGACAAGTTAGTGACTACATGTTTAGCGACTGTATCTTTTAGTCATGCTCAAGGCCACTTTCCCCCCATTTGGATGAGCCTCACGCATGAAGGGACAAGCAGAGAAACCCAGGTGTGCGGGACCCGGGGCTGAGATCTCCAAGCCTGCTCTGATTGGGACTGAGCCTTCTCCACCCAGATTCCCCATTTTCCAGTAGCCCAGCAGCCACACTCACAAACTGCCCCCAGAATCGTGTAATCCTACCAATGGCCAACATCCAGAGACTATGAGACCAAGCTCCCAGAAGTGACATCTAATAGCCCTGTTCTCCCTCTTGGAGAATCTGACAAACTACCAAGAGTCTGTTGCCCGCACAGGAGAGCCTTACAAGCTCCCCATGGTGTATTCATATCCCAAAGACAGTAAAAGATATATACATACCTCTCAGAGAGCCCAGCAAGCTACTGAGAGTATCCCACCCCCACGGCAGAGCCCAGCAAGCTACCCGTGGCGTATTTAATATGCCAAAAACAGTAACGATAGGTCTCACTCCCTTGACCCTGAAAGAGCCTCCAATCCTTGGGAAAGATGAGTAAGGAGAGGCTGCTAAACTCTTAGGACTGAGTGTAATAGATACCTACCTGGTGCCTGCTCGAGTAAATGAACAACAGGATGACAGTGATACAGTGATCTTTTAGTATTTATAAAATACTTCTACTACGAATAAGTAAGTAACCATATGTTAGTATACTCCTACTATCACTGTATCACTGTCATCCCGTTGCTCATCTGTTGGATATCATTGGTTTGTCCTTTCCCCCTTGCCACTAGGAGCTTAGGTATATCAGTCACGCCCATCAAAGTGCTCCTGAGTCACTCCCATTCCTTTGTTTATCTGTAACCACTTCTACCAGTTTATCTGCTCTTCCCCTAATTAGACTCTGTTAATTTGTAAGGTCAGACCTTGCTAGGACAAGTGTACTTGTATTGTAAGTTAATATTGTCTTTCTTCTCTCATGTCTTTTGAATAGTGTACTTTAGAACGATATCCTTTTTGTATGGACAAAGAAAGACATTTATTAATATGCCTTTGCATTTGGGATTTAATTGGCTTTGAATATTATTAATTCCCGGGCCTCTGCTTTCTTGACTGTAGCCTTGGTTGCCCTCAGTTCCTAGCCCTCTAAAAGGCAGGGTGTCAATGAGGGACGAGATGGACCAGGGCAAGTGGTAAGTTATGTGCTACCCTGTCATCGAGATGGGCCTGGCCAACGTGCCTCATTCTTAACTATAAGTTAAGAGTTTGATCATGGATAAGTGCTGTCATGATCTTAAAGTAATGATGAGACTAGGACCCTGCTAGGGATAGGAAAGACTAATCTGGCCTGAGCACTGCAGTCTGAGATTGAGATGGCCCCAGGAGAGCAATTCTAAAAGCTTAATGCATCTCTTGCTATACCCATACAAAACGATTAATATTATGAATGCTTATATGTTTATTGGACAAGGAGAGGAGAAACACAACCATGGGATTTCATCATTGAATGGTTCCTGCTGAAAGAGTATCTGTCCTAGAGAATAGGTGTTCTGCTATTGTTATTGAACTTTTGTGCCTAGCATTTTATTTTAAGCTTGAATTGTTATGATGGTTAAAATCTGTCCTAAACAAAAAGGGGGGAGATGTTGGAGACACTGTACTGCAGACAGGAATATTTTCCCTTTTTCAGCTGCCTTCTGGAAATAATTTCAGAGGCAGTTTTCCTTTTCTCACAGAAGCCTGGCTGGTCTTTGACATGCAGATCTTAGGTGCTAGCCAGGCCTGACTTGACATTGTAGATTCCAGACTCTGGCCCAGCCTAGTCTTTGGGATGTAGATTTCAGGTGCTGCCTAGTTTGTAATTGACATGTAGATTTTATGTGGCAGCCCAGCCCAGTTTTTGGGATGTAAATCGAGTGATTTCAGCCCAAGGAAGGCTTCTGTTTTGGTTTTGTATCTTCTTAGATTACTGGCCTGCAGATACAAGAGAATAATGCTGCCTCAATGTTCTTCCTTTAACATCTTTTGGTGCCTTTGGTGACGTCAATGTATTTGCACCCTTTGGAAGTGCCATGATCAATGAAAGGGGTTCTGAGAGGAGAGGGGGGTGGAGAGTGTATAGAGGGAAGATCGGAATAAACTGCGAGTGAGACCAACCATCTTGGCTCCGTCCCTTCCCTCGCCCGTGCTCTTCTTTTTTCTTTTTTGTGTTTTTACACACTCATCGATTTGCTTGAGCGGGCACCAGTAATGTCTCCATTGTGAGACTTGTTACTATTTTTGGCATATCAAATACTCCACGGTAGCTTGTCAGGCTCTGCCATGTGGGTGAGATATTCTCAGTAGCTTGCCGAGCTCTCTGAGAGGGATGGAGGAATCTAATCAGGGTCGGCCTCGTGCAAGGCAAACGCCCTACCTGCTGTGCTATCACTCCAGCCCATACTCCTACTATAGATGTTAAATACTTCCACTATGGACAAATTAGTCACCATATGTCTAATGGAGTTTAGTCACTGTATGCTTTAATATTTATAAAATACTCTTATTATGGACAAGTTAGTGTCCATATATTAGTGACCATATGTTCACTAATTTGCATCTATGGTTCTCATTTGCCTTCCAATATAAGACTATGAAGAATTATCACTATTTTATCCTATAATGACTCGAAGAATATTTGTTCCTGTTGGTAATATGTTTATTAGTATTGCTAGTATTACTTTATTTTATTTATTGTTGAATAATTGGATTTCAATTTTTCTATTGATTTTAAGCAGTGTTTTAGTTAAGAAGGGATAGATTTGTTTTACTAAAGCTGTAATAAATATTGATATTTTCAATTTATTTTCATGTGTACATAGAACTCTTGGCAGTGCTACATGATAATGTTAAATTTAAAATACATCATTTTCTTATATTAATGAGCATATTGAATACCTTTTAGTAGAAAAAGATTATGATGAAATTTAATAATGCAACTAAGAAAGTATATACCACTTATCTTTTAATAATTGGCACTTCAAGAACAATGTTTTGGATCAATTTTTGATCTATTACTAATGGAGAATGATGTTAGGGCAGAATGATACTAATTCCCTGGTCAGGAATTTATTAATTAAAATTTCAAATGACCTTGATATGTTAACTGTTTTTAAAAAAATAAAAAGTAAATTTAAAATACATGTAATGCTAAGCTTCCACTATCCTTTTTCACAGAATCATTTCCTCAGTTCTAAGTTTCCTGAATCCCAAGTAAAGGATGTGTAATAAAGTCTTTCTTCCAAGCTTGATTTTCTTTTCTGAAATTTAGCAATAGAACAAGCATTTTTTTATTTGTAGGAATCTGACTTGTAGGAATAAGCTTAGTTTCACTTTACCAGGCAATATGATGACTGCCTAAATCAGAATTATACTTTGGTTAATTCATGGAGTTCCTTCTAACTTGACATAAACTAGGGGAAGAAAAACTTTTGTATGCTAAAGCCTATTTGTATATTTATAACATCATATAAAAGCCATACAATATAGTCAGAGGGACCACAGGTAGTCAATGAGAAATATGTGTGTCTGTCCCGTCATGAACCAGGGCCAGATCATATGATAGTATGGGACATATAAGGCCTATGGGATGGATACTGCCCACCCCTGACATAAACTTATCAAGAAACACCTTCACAAAGACAACTTGAAGTTAAGTGCATTGTGAATATGAACAAAGGGTATAATTATCCCAGCGAGTAGCCGAAAGACCTAATATGCCCTTCCACTACTCCAACCACCTCACCCTCTGTTCTTAAGCAATAATAATCCTTTGAAAATTCAGACCAAGGAAAACATTTCTAACCAATCAGTGATAATATGAGACATACAACTACCATGAAGCATAAGTAGAAACTGATACATGTTAAGGGGGTAAAATAACAATTGTTTAAAATTGGCACTAATAGTGTTTCACCATTAAATAAGATTTCTTACTTTTTTCTCTTCTTACTATCTTCAAAATAGCTTACCAGTCTTATTCACATGATTCATCCCACTTGTAATTCATTCCCATTGCTCTTCTTTTCAGTCAAATTTTTATTTCACTTTCAATAAGTCAAGGCTATCTTACATTTTCTCCACCTCCATATTACTTGGATGTAATCATACACCCACTAATTCCTAGAGTAATGTGGTCCAGAATTTACACATAATTCCATATATCTTAACTTAATCAAGTATTGCTACAGTACTGGAAAATATAGCAACTGAGAAAATGTATCTTCCAAACACTTCTAGAAACCACATAATAAAATACGTGGTTATATGCACACACAGACATTAAGTTCCTTTCAAGCTCTTTTCTACCAAGTGCAAGCAAGTAGAAGATAGACCATGTTAGGGAGTATATAAAACTGTAATTAAAGTGTCTTTCATGAAAAGATTAATTTTCAAATTTTAGCATCATAGTAGTAGGGAAACAATTGCTATGTTCACAGGGAAGCACAAATTTTTATATACATAAATTTTATATTGTATATATTTTATATTATATATATAAATTTTATATATATATCATGGCACGTTGTGGTATAAATTTTGGTAAATAAATTAGTTCTAGGCATATTGTCCTTAAGCTATAAAAAAAAATATCTTTCCTAAGAATACAGGAGCTTATGACCTTGACCTCTCTCCATATCAACATAATAGCTGTCAGTCAAAGTTTCTAACATCTTGTGTAAAGGTATACTTTATATTTTTTGTTTCAGTTTTCAGTTTTGGAGTGGTTTTATAATCCTTAGATAGCTAGAGAATGTAATAAAATATTTTCTAAAAAGTTTTCATAAATTGGATCTTTTATTTTTCACCACACAAGTATTTTATAAGTGCAGATGAACAAAAATTTAAAAAACAACAGAAAAATATCTACTGATATATAAGTTCTGTTTCTAGCTATAAACAGAAAGCAGAAATGATTACTGCTTCTTTCTGAAATCTAAATGACAAACATTTGGGAAAACTGGAAGCCACATATCCTGAGGAAAGTAGGTCAACCACTCAAAGATTATTGGCGTCTGTGAATTTGACATCATTCCCAATACTTCCTTTAATA
Organism: Sorex araneus; assembly: GCF_027595985.1. NCBI lineage: Eukaryota > Metazoa > Chordata > Mammalia > Eulipotyphla > Soricidae > Sorex > Sorex araneus. The sequence continues at coordinate 191,311,862 of NC_073303.1, read as the reverse complement.
AAGTTGTCTAAGTAACAGGAAATACTCTCCCACAGTATTTAATTATTTTATGGGCTTTGGACAGTTTACAAAATTATTTTAAAGCATTAATAAATATATTGAATCAGAGATGAATTTTCTAATAGAGTCCATTTGATTTATGTTTTATCTAATATTCAATTTTTTCCAAGAACTTCTAAAATAATTTGCAATGCCATAGAAGATTCTCAGACCATTGAGGATAGCATGTTTTGTCTAGTCTTTGCATTAAATGAGTTTTCCAGCAGCTGTACTACTGTAGTTAATAAAGTCTACCATTTCAAGTCATTTTAAGATGTAGTTTTTGATTAATAAAATACTTTATATCCTAAAAAGCATACTGAAAATTGAAAAGAATATACAGAATAGAAATACAGATCACAAATGAACTAGATTTGTAAGTAATGGATACAATGCATTCTTCTTGCAAAGTATATGTGGAACTTCAAATAATTTTCATTTTAAAGACCTTTCAATATACAAGTCAGAATGATATTTAGGGTAATCATAGTTTATCAGTTTAAAGCAGGCATGCTTTTATAAAAGTTGTACTTTCTACTAGCCAATAGAGAATAGAATGTTTTGTTAATTCAGTCAATGCCAATTTACTACCAATGCTCAACCAACAATTGCTCAACTGAATTAGCTAAAAGCAAAAATATTTCTTTTCTTTGTGAATTCAGGCTTACTTCCACAAATCCCTCACAATTTATTTCTTTCTTTTACTAAAAATCATAATCATGTGTTTTAATAATAAAAATTACAATTTAAATGATAATTTCTACAATAGTATTACAATGTTAGACTGAACATGTGTTGTCAGAATTCACACATTAAAACCTAACCCCAAACGGGATGATTTAGCAGTAAGAATATGGGGAGGTGATAAGATCATGAGGTCATAACCCTAATAAATAGGTTCTTTACCAATATTACAAATGAACCCAGAGACCTGACATTTCCCTTGTCCAATTCCCAATGTGTGGCCATAGCATTTATAAATGAGGAAGTGAGGAAGTAGTCCTCACCAGACTAGGAATCTCTGATCTTGGATGCTATGGCTTTTAGAACTGTGAGAAATACATGAACTTCCTGTAGAAACCACCCGTTTACAGACGTTTGTTACAGCATCTGGAATAGACTAAGATGTACAATATTGGCTTCATACTTTGGCCTAAGATTCAGAAACTTTCTGGTAATAAAAAAAAAAACCCTTAAAACAAAGTTAACTATATTTTTTTTTACACAAATTGAAATGCTAGAAATTTAAGCAATACACTTATTTTACCTTAGTTTCTCAGTTTACTTTCATTTCCTATTTCTGAAATGTTTGCTTTCATAAAGTAGATATATTTTGTAGAATAAGCATGCATTATATTTGTAAAACTATTTTTAACTAGGCAAAACAGTTGATTGTATTTAAAGTTAAACATTGTTAAGGGAGGCAATAGTTGAAGCAAAGTACAATGATTTCAGGTCTTCTGAGAAGTAATTAAGGAAGAATAATTTAGATCTGTAACTAATTATTTCCAAAGCACTTCCATTAACATGCTGAAATGATTAAACTTAAAATTTTTCAATTAAAAGTTCATTTTACTAGGCTTTTGCACAAATTGCTAATATATTTACTTTCCTTCAGTGTTTATTGTTTATATTGCCATTGTATATGGTTACTTGGATAAGGTCCCTTTTACTAACGTATCTCCCAAATCAGCCAAACAATGTTCCATTGTCTTTGGCCCCATTCAAAGATAAACCATCCATTCAATCCATTCATCTTTCATAAATTTGGTCATTCTAGAAACTAATATTTATTGAGTATCTAATATGTCCTATTGTAGATTAGGCTTGGAGATCTCAGCCCCGGGTCCCACACACCTGGGTTCCACTGCCAGTTCCTTCACGCATGAGGCTCGTCTGAATGTGTGGAGAGGGGCCTTTGAGCATGGCTGTGGCTGGGTTCTGGAAGTCCTTGGCCCCAGGGGCTCTGCTCAGGGTAGGGAGGGAAACTCAACCCACCTACTCCAAGAGGCCCCGGTGGAGACAGCCAGGTTCGGGGGCTTGGTCTTATAGTCCCTGGATGTTGGCCGTTATAGTCTCTGTTCAAGGCAGGGATCAGGACTGGGCCTCTTCTGCCCAGATCTTCCATTTTCCAGTAGCTTGGCGGTCATACCCAGAAACTGCCCATGGGGCAGTGTAATCCCACCAATGGCCAACATCCAGAGACTACAAGACCAAGCTCCCGGAAGAGAGTGATGGAGAGTCTCTTGTCCCCTGCGCCTGGCTGTCTTCACCGGGGCCCCTTGGAGGGGGTGGGTTGAGTTCCCTCCTGCCCCGAGCAGAGCCCCAATGGCCAAGGATCTCCGGAACACAGCCACCATCATGCTCAAGGCCTCTCTCCACACGTTTGGAGAAGCCTCATGTATGAAGGAACTGGCAGAGGATCCCAGGTGTGTGGGACCCGGGGCTGAGATCTTCAAGCCTGCTCGGATCAGGACTGGGCCTCTTCTGCCCAGATCCCCCATTTTCAAGTAGCTAGGCAGTCACACCCAGAAACTGCCCTTGGCATCATGTAATCCCTCCAAATGGCCAACATCCAGAGACTGTAAGTTCCCGGACTCACCAAGTAATGTATTCTAGGCTCCTTTCCCACTTACTCAAGCCTATTTTAATTGTTCCCTATTGTGTTGGCACTGTTCTCATTTCCTTCCAAGATGTTGGAAGTAGATCTTGCAACATCCTATAGCCTAGTTCTCTCTCTCAGAGAAGCTGGCAAGCTACAGAGAGTTTCCTGTCCACATGGGAGAGCCTGGAAAACTCCCCATGGTGTATTCATATGCCAAAAACAGTAACAATGATGGATCTCATTCCCCTGACCCTGAAAGAGCCTCCAATGCAGCATCATTGGGAAGGACGAGGAAAGAGAGTCTTCTAAAATCTCAAGGCTAGGACAAATGGAGACGTTACTGAGACAGCTTAAAAAATTCGACAGTCAGCGAGATGATGCTGATGCTGATGATGATTGTAGATCAACCAGTTGAGATTACCAACTCTGATTTTAATCCCTAGCAAGGTAATTGCCAGGAGCACCACCAGGAGTGACCTTTGAGTGCAGAGTAAGCCCTGAACATTACCATGTTTGATATAAAAATCCCACCCCACCCCCAGTGACTCACAAAGTAATCTATTCTAGGCTCCTTTCCCACTTATTCGAGCCTATTTTAATTGTTTCCTATTGTGTTGGCACTGTTCTCATTTCCTTCCAAGATGTTGGAAATAGATCCTGTAAAGGGGAATCATATTTCCTGCCAACTATTCCTCTTTCTAGATAAATCTCTAGTGCAGTGGGTCATTTTATATTTGTAATCCATCAAACAACAAATATCACAGTTCTTTTGTCGAAGTTGTCAATTGACTGTTAGAACACAGTTGTAGTTTTAGTTTTGGAGTCACCCCTGTGTGCCAGGCTTATTGCGAACTGCACTCAGGGTTCAGTCCTGGAGGGCTCATGAGACTCAAGGGAAGCAAGAAAGTGCCATACTCCCTGTACTACCTCTCTAGCCTCCACATTTGTATTTTTACTAACAACCCATTCACATATTTGTTGGTTTTTTACCCATAACTTATAACGTGATTGATAAAATCCATCAGAAGCACAATTTGGACATTAACTTTTTTTAGTAGAAATAATAAGGCCTTATGAAAACAGTTACACAAAGCAGGTGACAATGCAGCTTACTCCCTTCGAAAGTTATACCAAGGCAAACTTGGCCCAATATCCAAAACTCATTCATTCTGTACATTCTGTAGAGCACACACGCATTCTCTCCCCCTTCCCCTGATCTGTTTTTTTTTGGTGGGGGGGAGGTGTTACATACCTCAATGCTCAAGGATTATTCTTGGCTCTGCACTCAGGAATTACTCCTGGTGGTACTCAGGGAACTATATGGGATGTTGGGGATGGATTCTGTGTCTACGGCATGCAAGGAACATGCCTTATCTGCTCTGCCCCCCATTCTGTAGAATTCTTGAAAAACCCGTGCAGCTATAAGAATACAAATAGAGTCAGAAACAGTTTTCCACTCTAATTCCTTCACCTTCTATCCCATTGAGAAAAAAAAATACTGGTTACTTTGGTACTGAGCTAGACTGTTGATTTAAATGCAAAACTTTGATTTAGATCAGTGCTGTATAAATCCTGGTCAGTTTCTACTATAGATTTCTTGACTCTGCCTCACAGGATCCAAAGTTCTCCAAGACGTCTATACTTAAAAAAAAAAACAAAACAAAAACATATTTGAGAGCCGAAGAGATAGTGCAGGTGGTAGGGCATATGCCTCACATGCAGCCAATCCATGTTCAATCCCCGGCATCTTGTGTGCTGCCCTTCCCCACCCCCCAGCATCCCCGGAGTCCAGAGCTCAGAATAAAGCTTGAGCAGAGTCAAATGGGGCAGATCCCAAAAACAAATAAATAAACGAACAAAAGTATATTGTTCTTTGAACAACGTATGTGTTTTTAAATTTGAAAAAAATCATGATCTTGACCCAAAATAAATTTTCTGACTTCTAAGTCACTAGGCTCAAAAAAATATAATACCTTTATTCTTCCCACTGTGTTGACTTTTAACTGACACTCCAGGTAAAAATAGAAAAGCTCTGTTTTATTCATCATATTGCTTTTTTTCTCCCATTCCTGATAGTAGTAGACTTTAACTTAATTCAAACTTTGAGTGCTGTTTGAGTGTGATTAAATGCAGACATCCGGGAGCTGGGTTTCTTCAGCTTGAACTCATGATACTCTCTACTATGTTAGTGATTATGGTTCTCTTTCCAATATGTTAGCAACCAAAACTCAATAAACTTAACTCATTAGCAACCAATATAGTATCTCCTCTGTCATATTGCAAAAAAATGGTTTCTTTGTAACAGCATCAATATTTTCTATTAGTGCAGTGGTTTTGATAAAAACAAATGCCTTAAAGTAAAGAAAATTAGAAAATAAAAGTCATAGAATTAACTTAAAGGGATTCTGTAGGGGCTGGAGCAATAGTACAGCAGGAATGGTGTTTGTCTTGCACATGGCCAACCTGGGTTTGATTCCCAGCATCCCATATGGTCCCCCGAGCACTGCCAGGAGTAATTCCTGAGTGCAGAGCCAGGAGTAACCTCTGAGCATAGCCGGGTGTGACCCAAAAAGCCAAAAAAATTTAAAAAAAATTTAAAAAGGGATTCTGGGTTTTATATGATTAATTTGAAATACATTTACAGATTATTTCAAAATCTGTGTTATTTTGAATCAGAATTGATATATAAATCAAAATTAATACAGAAAGTATTCAATTTTTTGTTTGTCATTTTGGCCACACCCAGTTTGTGCTCAGGTATTGATTATTAACCCTGAGTATTTCAGGCTTTATTGGTGAATTGCCCCTTTGCTCCCCCAAGAGAAACTTACAGTGCTCCTACAAGCACTACTAATCCCCCCACCCTGAGTTTATTGTTAACCTTTCCTTTGTGCTTTACCTGTCCTTCTGTTAGCCACTATACTTCCCAAGTCAGGCTTGGTTACTTATAAAGTGAAATTTTCTGCTGATTCTGGTCTTTATATCTGTAATGAATTATTTGCTTTACTCTTTCCCCTATAACCTTTTCATATTTTACTATAGATCATTGTTCTTTGCTTAAACACAGAAAGATTATTAATGGTATGCTTCTAATATTTGGAAGTTGATTGACTCTGAAATATATCTACTCCTGGGCATCTGTCATAATTACTAAACTCAAGCTTCAGTTGCCTAACTCTCTAGACTCCAAAAAGCTGGTTCTCACAGAGGGATCTCTGGATGGACCTGGGACAGGCAACAAAGCTACCCTGGATTTGATATGGGACAGACTACATATCATAAAGTATGGTCTTAATATAAGCCATAATGACCTAAGAGACAGAACCCCATGATTAGAAATGCTAAAAATGGCCTGAGGACTTAGTCTGGGATTTATGGTTAAAACCCAGCTGGCTCTTAAGGCTTTTAACCTCAGCCCCTGGAGCCCAGAGAACAACTTTTGGATCTATATTTCTGATGTGTTTATCCAAATAATTGCAAATATTAATAAGAAGTAAAGTTAATTTTTAATCTGTACTAGCAGAAAGGGAAAAAGAAAAGCAATATAGATACTTCTTACCCCTGAGTGAATTTCTTAGTAAAGTCTTAGAATGTTTCCTTGAGTTAATCCCTCCCAAAAGAATTACCTCTGTTGAAACAGTTTAACTCTGTAAATAATCAATCAAACTTACGTGCTGACATATACCTTGAGCCCCCTCATATGGTCTATAAGTATGCTATTTGGTTCTGAATTTAATGTCTGTTGACCTGAACCAGTCTGTTGTCCGTCTATTCATTCCTCCACCAGGGAGACCCGAGGGGCAGTTCTTGACCACCAAACACGTTGTACTGAGAAACCACCCAACTCACTGTTTTTCACACTCAGGGATTACTCCTGACTCTGAATGCAGGAATAACTGCAAGGCACAGGTGTCCATATCAGTTGCCAGTGATTGAATCTTGGTTGGCTGCAAGCAAGTCAAGAGCCAGATCCACTGTACTGCATCTCCAGCTGCAAAATTACTAGTATTTTAAAAGTATTATTAGAGCCATACTAACACTTTTAGAGGTAATGTACTATGAGAGCTACACTTATTTTAAAATGAGCACACCTAATCAAAATAGTTGATAGCCATAGGAGGGATATATAAATAATTATGTGGGAAGAAAGCACAATAAAATTAAACTTGTAAAATCTGTTACATCTCTTTTTTCTTGGAGTCATTACTAGTAATGCTCAGTTTGATGGTATAGCCTGGACTAATGCTCTAACCCAGCAGATAGAAATCTCTCAGTACTGTACCACACAGTGCCTGGGAGCCAATGGTGGTACCAGAGATCAAACGAGGGGCATGTGCTCTGCCACATTAGCTGTCTCTACAAACCCCAATGTATATTTTTATATATGGTTTCACGAGAAATGTTTTCCTTTTCTGTATGTTTTTCTATTTTGGCTTTTTGATTCTTGCTTATTTTTTCCACACTTTTTTTTCAAAGACTGTGATTCACAAACATATCCATAGTTGAATTTTAGATATGCAACATTGTATTGCTGATCTCACCACAAGTGTCAACGTCCCTCCACAGATTTCCCACCATTCTGCCTGCCCTCTTGACAGACACCTTTCTAAGGCTGCTTGTTAAAGTTTGGGTCTCTTGATTTTAATGTCGTTGAATATGTGGCTTTGAAATTTGACTCCATCATTACTTAACACCACCTCAGTTCCTGAATCTACTGACATGGTGCCCATTGCTTCTCCTCTGTATCTCTCTCTCTCTCTCCCCCCAACTCTTTTTTTTTCTTCTCATCCCTATACTGTGGGGCCAAGGTTTAAACCACTCCCTCCCCTCTCCCCACTTTAAAACTTCACATTCCTTCATCCAGTTGCTCTAAATACCACATATCAGTGATAGAATTTGGTATTTATTCTTCTTCTTCTGGCTTACTTCACTATCATTTTGTCATCCAGCTTCATCCATGTCGTAGGAAAATGGATGATTTCATCATTCTTAACAGCTGTGTAGTATTCCATTGTATATGTATACCACATCTTCATGATTCACTTATATAGGTCATGTCTTAGCTTTTCTACTGAGTATCATAGTGAAAACAGGCATGTATATGTTGCAGCATATTTTTATATCTAGACATTCTCATAATAAAGTATTTTAAAGAACAGCATTTCTATGTAGTTTATACAAACCATTTATCATTGTAAGTCATATGTTGTACAGAGATTAAAATCCCTCATACGCACAGGAATCCATCCATAAAAATTCTTTAAACATTTGGTTTTGTGTGAAATCATTCATGAATGGAGCTGTGATTTTTAATCCTCCATCACCAACAATGGAAAGTCAGTTCATTCTCTGAGTTCTCTTTTGTTCTGTTTGTGGGGACCACAATCTGCAGTACTCAGGGTTTACACCTGGCTCTAAGCTCAGGGATAATTCCTGGAAGGGTTCAAAGGATCATATGTGGTGCCAGGAATAAAACCTGAGTCAACCGGGTGCAAGTCAAGCACCTTACACACTGTACTATCTCTCCAGCCCCAGTCTCTAAATCCTTTTCATTAGCACTCAGCGTTCACTCTCAAGAGAATTCAATTCATGTTTTCATTAGGTATCTAGAACTGGAAGAGAGGAGAACTGTCCCTCATGATTGAACTTCTTGTGAAACCCCAATAGAACAGCACAAGAGAAGACATCAGTAAGGTGTCAGATGTGGGATAAATGGGGAAAAAAACCACAGGGAAAGTGAGGTAGTGAAGAGGGAGCTGTGCCTGCAAAGATTACATGTTCAATGTGGAATGTGATTAAGTAACTTTACTCTATTACAAGTAGTCACACGAAGGTTACTATTAGAAGGAATATACGATGTACTAGTTAAGATGGTATCACTTACAGGTGGTGCAGTAACTGGATGAGGAAATGCAATGGTTTACAGGGGGTATGTTTTGATTGGGCAGAGCTATAGCACAGCAGGTAGGGTGTTTGCCTTGCATGTGGCTGACCTGGGTTCTATTCCTCTCTCCCTCTCAGAGAGCCCGGCAAGCTACCAAGAGTATCCCACCCGCATGGCAGAACCTGGCAAGCAACCCGTGGCATATTCGATATGCCCAAAACAATGACAACAAGTCTCACAATGGAGACATTACTGGTGCCTGCTAAAGCAAATCGATGAACAACAGGACTGACTGTGCTACAATGCTACAATGTTTTGCTTACCCTTGGCTCCAGCATATAGAAGAGAGATGGAAAGTAATGGTGGAAGGGACAGGGTAAAAGAGATAGATAACAAATATCAGGGGGAGGGTATCAGGCACATTGGTTGTGTAAAGGAATGATAGAGCTAAATATCCAAACCCCAGAGTCAACAACACTGACATCACAAGACCCAAACTTTAACAACCAGACTTAAAAGGAGCCTGTCAAGATGGCAGGCTTGGGTGAGGGAGAAGGTTGGGGGTAAGAGATAGGAGAGAGAACCTGGGAACACCAGTGGAGGGAAGTTGATTCTGGTGGCAGGATCAGTGATGGAACATTTTATGTCAAAAACCCAACCATGAATAACTGTGTAACTCATGCTGTTTTAATAAATCAGAATTAAGGAAAACATAGGAAGAGACAAAGTTGAAGATTTTTATTAGAGCAAAGAAGAAGATTCCAAGTGAAAATAGCATATCAGGAAAAGAAAATTTTTTTTCATAGACTCTGTAAGTCAGCAGTCCCTACCTGACTCAGGCCATTGGATTTCTCCTACCAGATAACTCTGGAAGAGAGAATGGGCTATTCAAGTTTCCTTTCTCATCCAACCCCTGACCCATCACCACCCATGTTTTTCTCACTGGACACATACACAATTTTCAACAACTATCCAAATCTCAGACTTACGTAAATCTGTGTTCTGTCTTAGATTTGAGTTACGACTAGGGCAAAATTGGTTATCAAATTGCTTTTTGTATAACAAAGTCAGGATTTTCAACTCTTCATAAAAGTGTTGCTTAAGCTCCCATAACCTTGCAGTATATATTTTTTAAAAATTGAGAAAGCTTGTTAGTGAAAATTAAAAAATGGGGCTTAAATATTTTATATTGGAGAAGGTTCTTAAAGTTCCAGCTCTTTCACTACTAAATGATACCATACTGAGTGTTTGGGAAATGGAACTTCATGACAAATTATTAGACATTAACACTTGCATTTGCATAATGTGTTTGAAAAAGCACTCCTAAAAACATATTCACCCAAAAATAATGTAATACACTCCTTACAAATGACTTTTCACAGACACATGAAGTTTTTGTTACACCCTTTGGGGAGTTAACTGAGAAAGTGTTCCTGTTAAGACTCTCAAATATTTGGGATGCATTTTTTTGACATTAATATCTTACTGGCACATGCCTTCTATTACCTCATTTTCTTTTTTGCCTAAAACTTGATGATTTTAGGGAGAGAAGAACGAAGTAGCCTATCTGCTATGCAATATCAAACTTTTTAGTGTTATGAATCAAGGCAAGTCAAACTCTTGCATGGAGTCTTAATAGTGAATTACATGCCAAAAACAGAATACTTAAGGGACTCAAATTTGGGAGAGGATAATGGACAAAAACCAAGACTTTGTCATATTACAAACATTAAGTAAAAATCAGAAATAAAACGGCAAAATGGAAAAAGACTTTCTTGGGCTCCCCTTGTTAGTGAAATCTCTGCATTCCAGCTTTCTTTTTCTGACAGCAAATATTTTTACACTGTGTACTTCAGTGCCAGGGTAGAAGATAAATAACTCTTTATATCTGCAAATTCCTAAAGCATGGACCATGTCCAGTTATTATTTGTGAGGTTTTTTGTTATCATGAAATGATTTCAGTTTGCTTGTATTTCTCTTTCAGCAAAAGACATGTTTGTAATTTCTTGTTTTGTTTCGTTTGCCCTTTTGAAGAATGTGCATGCTTTGGGGGCATCTTGAAAAATCACATGTGTGTACTAACAAATATATTTCCCTTTAAATTTGACAATGCTGATCACTTGTTTCTTTGGCATCAAATAGAAATTAAAAGAAATTTCAGTCTCAAATTTAGTATAGTAAGCAACCCCTACCCAAATTGAAAAACAACTGAATTTAATTAAGCATAAGGGCAATGATGGGAAGGCCAACTAGACATGGAATTTGGAAATTCCAACTTTCAAAACAAATACTAGCTCAACGAACAATAGCTGTTACAGTCAGCATGGGATAGCTGTAAACTCAGCAACAGAAATGATTCCATTTATTTTCTCCAAAAACAGAATATATGAAACCAAGTGAAATTGAAGTGTTATGGCTGTTTGGATTTTAGCAATTTCTGATGGCTAGTAAAGCAAAGGATTAAACAAGTCCAAACTCCCACTAGGAAAATCGAAGAAAGAATCAAGGCTTCATAAAAACATCAGATGCTAATTATGAGTTTTCTGTAATTGCTTATAAATAGTACAGTGGATAGGACATTTGCCTTGCACGCGGCCAACCTGGGTTCGATTCCTCCATCCCTCTTGGAGAGCCTGGCAAGCTACCGAGAGTATCCCGCCCGCACAGCAGAGCCTGGCAAGCTACCTGTGGTATATTCAATATGCCAAAAATAGTAACAACAAGTCTCACAATGGAGATGTTACTGGTGCCCGCTTGAGCAAATTATGAACAATGGGACGACAATGCTACAGTGTTTCTTTTTTAGCTCTTTTTTAAAAGATATGTCTATTTGGAAGTGGGAATAAGGGTTCATGTTCAATAATATAGATAATAAATGCTACCTGTTTAATATTTAAAGAATCACCAAGTTTCCTCCATGATTCAGTGCTTTACAAATTTCTCTTACTAGAGATGTTTGAAAGTTCTATTAGGAATGGAAATTTTGGAAATGAAAACCAAAGTGGAGGCAGTATTTAGTATTTCTATATGTGAGGTCCAACTCTGAGACCTAAGTGAAGCCATTAGTATGATGTCGAGTTTTTTAATTATACAATGCAACTTCAGGTTCTTTGTTCCCAAAGATGGTTGAGAAAAACAAGCAGGTTGTGAGGGAGGGGGCAAATGGTTTTTTTGTGATCAGCTACGACACATTTCCTGACATGCAATGTGCTTTATATACAAAGTCTTCAAACCACTTCTAAGCCTCTGACATAAATTGTGATATTTGATTGCCAAATATTGAGGACATTTTCAAGTTAGTTGGTAGTTTAAAAGAGATTTTAAAAGAGGCATATTTACACAGTAAGTAACAAATGCCACAAATCAGGGGATAAGGGGATATCTCCCCCGCCCCCCTCACCCCACCCCAGAGATTCATTTTATCAATGCAACACTTACCCATGGCTAAAGAGCATTCTTGGCACCTGGATATATAATCCCATGCCCAATGTTCTCAGTCTAATTTTGGGAATAAAGGTTTCGCTATCAGTTTTGACCTATGAATAGAGACTGTTCCTGAGTCATTGCTATTTAAGAACTCTCTGAAATTAATCAGTGCTGAGGTTGGATAAAGGAGGTGTATTTTAGGGACTGGAGAGAGAGATCAAGAGTTGAGTATATTCTTTGCATGCAGGAATCCTGGTCTTGATCCCAAGCACTATATCCTCTCAAGAACCACCCTGAACACAAAGTTTAGAAGACCCTAGGAGTTTTTCTAGGAGTGTCCCATTCAAACAACAACAAAAAGGTAGTATGTTTTATATCAACTACATACTATTAAGTAAAAATCAATTTCTCAAAAGTAGTGAGAAGCAGAAGTAGGCAGAATAGGCAGCCACCTTTATAGTCATTGTAAAAGATAAATGGTGATTTATTTTGGGCTACCTGGAAAAATATAGTTGTTGTTGTTGTTGTTGTTTATTACACTATTTATTTATTTATTTTGCTTTTTGGGTCACACGCAGCGATGCTCAAGGGTTACTCCTGGCTTTGCACTCAGGAATTACTCCTGGCAGTGCTTGGGGGACCATATGGGATGCCGGGGATTGAACCCAGGTCGGCCGTGTGCAAGGCAAACGCCCTACCCGCTGTGCTATCGCTCTGGCCCCATTATTACACTATTTAAAGGTAAAAAAAAAAAAAAAACCTTGTCAAAATATGCTTTCTTAAAAGCTCACTATTTCAAAGAATTTGTCCTAAGGAATAATGTTATACTTCAAAAGAAAGAAATATGCACAAACACTCACTATAGGAAAGCAATTCACAATCTTATTAAACTGTGGTCATGTAAAGGAATATTATGCATCTTTTAAAATAATAATATATAGTTTTATACAGCCATATAAAATTAGTAGTAATTAAAAGAATAAAAAGCAAAGCTATACCTATAAAATTATCATTATTTTAAAAGTACATAAGTGATTAAGAAAAGTTATAAAACATATATTTCAAAATAACAATAATAATTATTTTAGATGGAAGTTTGAGTCATTTTAAATTTATATTGCCATGCTTTTTATTATTTCTGTAGTGAAAAACATGCATGGAATATCTTAATTACTTATATAACAAGACAATATTATGAAACTTACTGGTCTTTAACAAGCCTCAGAGTATAGTCCCAAAGAAGAGAGACTGAGATATCTAGAAAAAGGAAGACCAACAACAAAATATCTTGTCAGAGGAGGGAGAAAGAAGGAAATCCTGATTGGAAATTGAAGGAATCAGAACAAAAGAAAGATGGTAAAAAAATTTTTTTATTCAGATATAACTATAATACTCTCAATTACAACTATCTTATAAAAGTATCGAAGAGGTAATGCGCATCTACTCCTCAGCTCATGTTTGCCCTTGAATACATATCTTGCTCATCCTTTTGCTTTTTTATTCCACTCCAGACAAGCCTGGGTTCTCTCTTGAACACATTCTCTCTCTCTCCTTTCACATCTATCTAAGCAAGTTCTGCTGAATCAAAACTACCTGGAAAAAATAAATGAGTCGATAAAGAGGGAAAGTGGAGTAGAAAGGCTATTTCTCTATCTCCTATTTTGGACCATGACTAAAACCTTGAACGCAAATGCATGATATATGCTTAACGTCAATAACACACTTTAATGGCAGTTCAACACCACACAACTTATCCCTTTATGAAGTTTTCCCTCTTTTTAATCTGTGCTTGATTTACAATGAGAAATCTAAGTTTCCTTTTTTGAAAGGTGTCCTTTACAAGTTGTAAATAATAATTCTAAATCAAAGATTTATGTTTTATCAAGATTAAAGTAGAAATAAGCTAACATATAAAACAGAGTTTCTACAATTCCATTTTTTTTTCACTTTTTAATGTTGGGAATAACATATCTACTTATGTTATTTTCAATATTATCCTCCTATTTAGTAGGTACATTATTGGCATAAAAGATAATGCAGAAAAAATTCCACAACAAAAGAGAACATCTAAACCATTAGTGAATTCATTAAATGGCAGTTTATTTGAGAGCTTTCGCAAAATTTAATTGCGTTAGCTTAATTTCCATTTATACAGCATGCCATTTTTTTCAGGCAGGAATAAAGAAATGTAAATATAATTCTTCTTGTACCTTTTCATTTTCTTCACACAAAGAAAAATATGTTTTAGCCATTATAAAAATATCCACAAGCAATAGATTCTCAAACAAATATTCTTCCCAGAAATTTGGAATTATTTATTATTACCATGAAAGACCTGTAAAAAGGGATTTTTAAAATAAATTAAATAAATGTGTCCAGAGAAGTGTGAGAATCATAAAAAAAAGTTATGTTTTATGACCTTTTACTCAAACAAAAATTGACATTATCTTAGGTTTAAGTAAAGTACTTTTTCTGTAATTATGTCCACATTGCTTAGTTCATTAACTTATCATTCAGGATTAATTTGGGTACCAACAAAAGTCAATGATATCTCAAAATGTGCAATTAATTGCTGGACATGAGATACCCTTCTCTGCAATTTTCAGAGGGCTGCCTTATTCCTTAAGTTATCTCCAACTTATGAGCATAATGTGGAAATATTTTCATAATATTGCAAGTCTATTTGGATCTCATTCCCCTGACCCTGAAAGAGCCTCCAATGCCATACCATTGGAAAGGGTGTGTAAAGAGAGGCTAAAATCTTAGGGCTAGGATGAATGGAGACATTACTGAGACCGATCGAGAAAATCAACGATCAATGGGATGATGATGATGATGATGATGATGATGATGATGATGATGATGATGATGATGATGATGATAATGATTGCAAGTCTGCTAGATTCAAAGAGACATTTATTGCTATTTATTCCCTTATTATCTTCTGGGGTATACTCATTTCCCACTTTTTAGTTAGATAAATGTCACCGTTACTGTCACTGTCACTGTTACCCGTTATCCTGTCATCGATTTGTTCAAGCGGGCACCAGTAACGTCTCTCATTGAGAGACTTATTGTTACTGTTTTTGGCATATCCAATACACACGGGTTGCTTGCCAGGCTCTGCCGCTCGGGCTTGATACTCTCGGTAGCTTGCCGGGCTCTCCGAGAGGGGCAGAAGAATCGAACTCAGGTCGGCCGCGTGAAAGGCGAATGCCCAACCGCTGTGCTACTTGCATGGGAGTTAGATAAATGTAATATCAAAAATTATTAGCTATGTTAAGAATCTAATTCACATTATTATACTCTTTTGGCTTCAACCATTTTATTTAATAATGATAATTCCCTTATTATCATTTATGGGGGCCACTTCCATTGAGTAAACAACGCTATCCTGAGGTGAATAGCACCCTAGGTCTGAATTTGACCAGGTGGCATTCACCATTAAACCACATCGTGGAGAGATAGTCCAGTGGGATGGGTGCTTGCCTTGCAGGTGTCTAACCCAGGTAAGGCAGAGCCAGGAACAAGCCCTGAGAAATTTGGAGTGTGGCCTCAACATAAAATCAAAGCAAACCCAAGAATAGTATAAATAAGTACCAGGAGGTTGACTCCATGGCTTGGAGGCTGGTCTCTCATTCTGGGCAACTCAGAGAAAGGAACACCAAGTAAAATGTGGTCGGAGGTCATGCGGGGGAGGGGTGACGCGTGCCGAATGTAGACTAGAGACTAAACACAATGGCCACTCAACACCTTTATTGCAAACCACAACACTTAATCAGAGAGAGAGAACAAAAGGGAATACCCTGCCATAGTGGCAGTGTGGGGTGGGGGAGACGGGACTGGGGAGGGGGGGAGGGATGTTGGGTTTACTGGTGGTGGAGAATGGGCACTGGTGAAGGGATGGGTTCTCGAACTTTGTATGGGGAAAACATGAGCACAAAAATGTATAAATCTGTAACTGTACCCTCACGGTGATTCACTAATTAAAAAATAAATAAATAAATAAATAAATAAATAAATAAATAAATAATAAAAAAATCAAAGCAAACCAAAAAATTGCAATGGTTAATACCACATACACTTCATATACTTTGTCTATAAAGTTCATCGTGAGTGTGACAGAGTCAAGCCAGTACGTACAAATAGCAAAAGAAACTGCTCCAACCCTAAGTTGGCTTCACTATCTTAACAATCATCTCCACATCCAGTCTCTCAGGGAAATATGAGAGACAGGAGAAAGGCTGTTTGGGAACTGCCATGGCTGCAGCCCAGTAGTGATACACAGTCACTTCTGTTTTCTCCTTGTTCATAATCCCATTTGTCTTCTGGGAGACATAGTTTCTCACGCCCCCATTTAAAAAGCCTTCTTTCACATTGTTATACTCTTTTGGCTTCAACCATTTTATTTAATAATTTTTCTTCCATAGAAATTTTTTCTAATTTATTACTTAGTATCCAGAAGATCTTTAAATAGATGATTATCAATCACAACATGTGTTTTTCCAAGTTCCTGGAAAAATATAAAACATAAAAAACATAAAAAACACATAAAAAACTGATTTCTTGCATAGCTAATAATTTTTGATATTATATTTATGTAACTAAAGAGTGGGGAATGAGCTAAAACTGGTGAGCCGGGCTTGTGGGTATAATAATTTCATTTGGAGTGAGAAGAACCCTATTGAAAATTAAATATCTTTGATCATGAGCATATATATGACAAATGTAAGTTAGGAAACTCAAGATTCAGAGGAAACTAAACATAAAGTTTGAAATAATTTTAGAAATACCATCTATCTTGTGTTGTCTTGCGACAACACTGAGTACAATTCTAAAACACCTTAACATGTGGTCAAAACTATAATACAACACAAAAATAAACTCCACCTGTCATTTCTGATTTTCCTCTATTGAAATTAATTTTGTTATCCACTTTAGAAAAAACCAAGTACCGATCACGTCTCTCCCCTGCTCATGTATATTTTTTCTTTATCTTAAATATTCCACTTACAGGATTCAGTTCCTTTTGTCCAATTGTCACAATTTTTTAATTAAAAAAAAAATTTAAAAAAAAAGATGCACTACCATTCAGGCAAAAGAGCTATGTGATTGGTCGAAATTCATTTCAACAAAGAAGTTTTATTCACAAATGTATTTAAATGTAGGTTTAACAGATAACTTTTTCATGTTCTTTTCCCACAAATTTTATTCAATATTTAACATTGTTTATAGCTTGTCACCACCATTATTCTGGTAGAATTGCCAGTGTTAAATTGTTTTGTAATTTTTAAAAAAATGCTTTTCAGAGTCTAATTTTAGGATCAACTCGGATGTGTTATCAGAGTTTGTATTTAAAAAACATGTTCTTGATTAATGAAGTTTGTTTGTAAATTATTTGTTCTTTTTGAGTATGCCCAAATTGACATGATAAGCTTTACATCATTTTTTCATAAAGCCTTGATGATCAACAGGGGGAAGCAGTTATTGCAATGCTGTTTGTGAATTTTGAAAGTACAAAATAAAGCAACCAGTTTTAAAAGAAAAAAAAACAACTATATTGGGGCTGGAGCAATAGTACAGTGGGTAGGGCGTTTGCCTTGCATGCGGCCGACCCGGGTTCGATTCCCAGCATCCCATATGGTCCCCTGAGCACCGCCAGGGGTAATTCCTGACTGCAGAGCCAGAAGTAACCCCTGAGCATTGCCGGGTGTGACCCCCACAAAAAAAAAGCAAAAAAAAAAAAACAACTATAGTACAACAGGGCAGGGCATTTGCCTTGCATACAGCTAACCCAGGTTCAAACCCTGGCATCCCGTATGATCCCCTGAACATTGTCAAATGTGGCCCCCAAACAAACAAGATACCAAAAATACCATAGCAATCCATTTAAAACTGAAATGTGAAACTAAAAAAAATTATTAAAGAAATGAGTTACAAAGTAATGGATAATTGTTTTAGGTATATAATATTTCAACACCAATCCCACCACCAGTGTCAACTTCCCTCCACCAGTGGTTTCATATTCCCTCCACACCTCGATCCCCAACCCTTCTGTCCTGTCCACCTAACAGGCACATTACAAAGTTTCAGTGGCTGAAGCTTATGTCTCATGTTTTCAGTTATGTTGAATTTGTGTTTTGGATCGATGGCTTTACCTCTCACTCATATCACCACTATTATTGAAGCCCTAGTGCCAGTTCAGCCATTACTTCTCATTTCTCCTACCCTCACCTTGATTTCTTTCCTTCTCTGTCTCTCTCTCTCTCTAGCCCACTGAGGTTCAAGGGTGATGTAGGCATTCCCCCCTCTTTACTATAATACATAAAATGTGAAACTTTAAAAATATTGGATTTTGTAAAAGTTCCCTTATGAACAACAACATTCACTTGAGTTTATGCTCTCCTTGCTACAATGCTAACCTGTATGAGTTATCTTATTGCAAACAAAACAAATGTCTTCAAAATTGAATTCATAATTTCACCTTTTTTATGTTACCCAATCACCCCCAATCCAGAGAGGTACAAGATTATGTGGAATGCATTTTTGTGAGATGGAAGTTCAATCTCTAGTTTAAAAGTTCCATGGGAAAATCATTATTGCGGTATGACTCATTTGAGAAATCTTGGTTTTCTCATTTTTAAATCGACTGAGAAAAAAATTGATAGCTTCCTACAACTTCTGGACAGAGAATGTATTGAGTTTCTCACGCTGCGGAAACTCTTGGCTTTCTCAGCTTTTTGTTCTCAATGCTGCTTGATGCGTGGAAGCCAGGGGTTGAAGCCAAACCGTTTCTAACACAAGTTAGAACACAAGTTTGGCATTTTTAATAGACCGAGGTATTATCCTGAACCTCTGTTTTAGACTACTCAATTCAACATTCTGTAGAGTTTGATTTTGATATATTCTTCTGCCTGAGTACATTTGTCTTTTTAGAGTTAGTTTTTAAAGAAAAGAAATAAGTGGTAGAGATTATGATACTCACAGAATATTATCAGTGATCTTCTAAGTTGGAAAGTCTGTCAATAGTTATCTAGTTTTGGAGTAATGTGTGCCTTACTTACCTGGGTATAAATGATATACCAGGAAAAGCTGATAACTGCCTTTAGGATTGCTATATCAGCTTCAAGTCATATAGCATTATAGGAATATTTATTAAAATGAATAAATTTTGTTTATTTTTCTGCTAATCTAATACAGTAATTATCTTGTGTTGTCTATGAAATACATTTGAGACTTAATTTGAGTTTATGCTCTCCTTGCTACAGTGCAAACCTGAATGAGTTGTCATACATACATGATGAAGAAAATATTAAACCTTTCCAGTGGCACTATACAGACTGAGTAGAAAATCTGTCATAAAGGTACTTAGGAGGCAGAAAACAGATATAAAAAGAGGGTGAGAAAAGAGACTAATAACCAGAATCTATCATAATCAAAGAGGGATGATCAAACATCTAGCTTAGAAAAGTTGTTTTGACCACATTTTTGCTGAAAAAAGAGAGAGCCCTTTCTCAAAAAAGGAAAAGGCTAATTTACATATTCACCGAAGTGGTTGACTGATTATTTCTTTTATTTGTTGCCTTATACTCTGTTTTGTGTATATTCCATGTGCAAACCAGAGCCACATGCGAGAAGATGACCTCAATAAACTTAATAGTTCATTAAGCAAATGATATTTCCTTTCATTATGAATAGTTTCATTGTAAAAGCTTAGTTTTAGGATGACTTTTATAGGCCTCTTCTTTTCCAATATAGTGATGGTTCAATTAACATATTTTAGGTTAATTCACTGGAAAGTTTCTTAGGTGCACACCAGCATTTGGAAGCAGTATTAGTGAAGTGAGTGATGCCACCCAGAAAAGGAAAACAAGCCCAGTGCCAGATATTGGAGAAAGAAATAAGAGTATATGTCAAGAAGCATGGAAAAACGAAAGACAAATGAGAATAGAGGGCAGCCAATAGGGAATTCCAAGATTGACGAATGAAGGGAGAAGAAAATATGTCACATTCATAGTATACTTCCCAAAGCTAAGAAACCTGGAGTCCTGCAGAGGAATTTCTCACACACACACACACACACACACACACGTATACAAGCACACACACACGTATATAAGCACACACACGTATACAAGCACATACACACGTATACAAGCACACACACGTATACAAGCACACACACAAATAATAATGGTAATGGTGCTTTCCTTAGTTCCACCAGTAATAGGTCATTGGACCAGGGGTGAACTGAACATTTAATCTAGCACTGACAAACTCTGAACTGGCCAGAATATTCTTTTGGGTAAATTTGTATAAAAACCTTTGTTAGATTCATATGACTAAACTTCATCAAAATGTTCACAATTCTAAATTCCAGATAGTGAGTAGTGACTGAAGACAATGTAAGAAAAGCAACAATAGAAATCAGGTGCAAATAAAACCTGACAATCCCTGAAGATAATCCCTGAAGATAATCCCTGTCTAAGAATACTTGGCTGCTGAGACAGAAAGGAGACAGGCATCATATTTGTAGAGAGCAAAAAAATTAGAAGTAATCTGGGTTCTCCTGCTGAGACAAAGCAAAATGTTGCATCTAGGTCTAAGATCAAGTTCTATGGAGAGCAGAGAGATAGATGAATTTTCTACAGGTAGTGAAGTGCGGAATGATTTTGAATACTTTTGAAAACAGCTCCATGGGAGAAGTCAAGGATAGAGCATTAAGCAGAGCAAATAATTTAAATTTGATGTATTCACAACAGTTTTCATATGATTTCTGGAACCATCTGGATGGAACTTTCGATGTTGTTCTTAAGGCAAGAATCCAATATTTTGATTTCGGTCAAGATAGAGTATCTTCAATATGTTCAAAGTGTTCTTTTTTACAGCTAAACATCCTTGGAAATAGCATAAGAAATAGTTTTTTTCTTAATTTTTTTATTAGTGAATCACCGTGAGGTAGAGTTACAAACTTATGAACTTTCATGTTCGCATTTCAGCCATACAGTGATCATTTACATCCCTCCACCAGTGCCCATTCTCCTCCACCACTGTTCCCAGTATCCCTCCCACCACCACCACCCCAACCCCCACCACCCCACCCTGCCTCGGTGGCAGGGCATTCTTTTTTGTTCTCTCTCTTTTTGGGTGTTGTAGTTTGCAATAGAGGCATTGAGTGGCCATCATATTTGGTCTATAGTCTACTTTTGGCACGCATCTTTCAACCCGAATGGGTCCTCCCAACATCTATTTGGTGTTCCTTTCTCTATCTCAGGTACCTTTTCCCCCAGAATGGAGAGTTTAAAACACAAAACAGGAGGCCGAAGGGGGTTGAGGTGCTTAGCGTGCAAGGAGACGGGCCCCATTTCCATCCCAGTCATCTTCAGCCCTGCATCTTCTGGCCTTGCATAAATCACTGGCCAGGTTGAGTGAGAATTGTTGGTGACGTCCCAGGATATTTCTGAGCACTGTCTTTCATGAAACTAACAGTTGGATGGATGCTTATTTTAATATATCTTTGTTATTAAATTAATAAATGGAGCTAAACAGATGAGGGCTTTTTTTGAATAATTGTTATCTTCTAGGTATTTTTGGTATCATGCATCTATTTACTTTATTATCAAAATATTAATAAAAGTATAAGACATTTTTAATAGGAGATGGTGTGTTGTTTAAAAGGGTAAAAGGTAAGGCTAGAGATATAGTTTGGGGTAAGGGGACCCCAAATGGTCCCCCCAAACATGCCAAGAGTGACCCCAAAATATTCTCAGATGTGACTCCAAAACAACAATAACCGAAAAAAAGATAAAAAGTAAAAGTGTTCTTAATATTGATGTAATTCATATTAAAATTATATACATAAAATTTCCCATAGATATGATTTCATATTATATATCTATAATTTATTGATTTCAAGGAACTAAAATAACAGAACTATTAAAATGTTGCTCTATAGGTAGCTAAAGAGATTCTGAAAATCACAAATATAGTTTATAGATCTTTTTTGCTATTAATTCAAAAATTACAGGCAGTTAAACTAGCATTTTTCAAATGTCAGGAATTTCAATTAGTGATACATCATTAAATAGTTTTCTCTTTTTTTGATGCTTTTATGTTTTGATTATATACTTATAAATTTATTTTAGCAAATTAGCAACTTAGAAGATTTGGGTGCATCTTGCAAGTATGTGAAATAGACACAATTGGCTCCTTATATAATAAGCACAACATATTTTCTTTATATTACAGTTATTGGAATGTTTATTTATTTATTTATTTTTAACACATTCATTTATTCGAATAAAATTTTAGTTTATTAATTTTGTATGCATTATACTATGTCTCAGTATTTCAAGAATTCAGCTGTTTGCATTTTCACAGACTAAATATTTTCTTATCTTTAAATGGCAGATTAACTCTAGGGTGTTTAGGTTCTTTGGGAACCATTTCCACCCCCTTGGATCTTCATCAGATGTTGAGTATTCATCCAGGATGAGTCGTTAAGAATCTCATCCTGGAAGGTCGGCTCCATGGCTTGGAAGCCGGCCTCACATGCTGGGGGAAGAGGCAGTTCAGATAGAGAAGAGAACACCAAGTAAACTATGGTTGGAGGACCTGCTCAGGAGGGGAGATGTGTGCTAAAAGTGGACTATAGATTGAACACGATGGCCACTCAACATCTCTATTGCAAACCACAACACCCCAAAGGAGAGAGAGAACAAAAGGGAATATGCCCATATGCCCATATGCCCTGCCACAGAGGCGGGGCGGGGGGGGGAGGGTGGGGAGAGGGTTGGGGGGCAGGGATACTGGGTTCACTGGTGGTGGAGAATGGACACTGGTGGAGGGATGGGTGCACGAGCATTGTATGAGGGAAACACAAGTACGAAAATGTGCAAATCTGTTACTGTACCCTCATGGTGATTCACTAATTAAAATTTTTTTTAAAAAATTAAGAAAAAAAGAATCTCATCCTGGATACTTATTGCTCTCATATTACTTCCGCCTATGTTTCAAATATAGGTGAATCATGTAGCATCACTCTTCTACATAAAACATTTTAGAATTCACCATTGTGTTAATAATGATCCTCCATTTCTTCTGTGTATTCCATTCAACAGGTTTTTTTTTTTTCATTTGTGGGTCACTCCAACTGTGCTCAGGGCTCTCAGGCCAGCTCATGGACCATACGGGGTGCTTTGATGGAACCCAGCTAGACTGCTTGCAAGGCTAGAGTCCTGCCTGCTATACTATCTCTCCACCCCATTCAACAAATATTTGATCATTTACTTGAGCTGTGAGAGCATCCTAACCTCTAATCATTAATTTCTGCCCTTCTGTACCATTACTAATGATTTTTATTTGGTATCCAAAGTCCCTACTAAGTGAATGTTTGAACATCAAGTTACAAAGTTGATGAAATCCCTTGAATTAGGAGATTTGGTAAGTGAAATTTTATTTTCACTGAGCAAGTTGGCCACAGACCACTTTATCCTTGACAATGTCTGAGTTTGTAATTACCACAAAATGGAGAACAATGTATTTTGAACTTGCCAAGTCAAAAGTAGTAGATATATATTTTTATGGCAAAGAAAAGACATTTTCCAGAAAATAGCTGTGAGCAGATTTATTGTTAAAGTCAACAGAGTTTGGAAACTCATTTGGAAACTTTAACACAACGTCTGCTGAGTCTAGAAATCAAATCAGTGCTACTATCAGACCAAAAGGGATTGTTCTATGGAGAGCAACACCGCGTAGAAATTTATTCCGTGAATCAAATGCCATTTGGAAGAGGCAGTTAAAGTGCTATTATATAGGTTTTTTTTTTGCTAGTTACCAAAATTTATAGTGCTTGTTGATAAAATAATAGTTATTCATTTTGTTCAGAACATGCATTATGTAAGCTACTAGGGAGAATGTAGCTGTAAAAAGGAAAGAACAGAATAAAGAAATGGGGTTTCTTATTTTTAAATAGAACAGAAATGCTTCAGTGTTCCCTCAAAAACAAAAAAACCACATGAATAAAGAATACTGTATAGCCTATATCCAGTTCTATTTCATGAAGTTAAATTGTGGTACAAATAACCAACAGAGCCAAGAAAAAAAATGTTCATTTAAGGAAAATGCAAGTCAAGACAGCAGCAAGCTACCAACTCACACACAGAAGATAAGAACAATGAGTCTTGGAGAAGACTTGGAGGGTGTCCTTGTGCACTGTTGGTGGGAATGGGACTGAGTGATAGTACAGTGAGTTGACATGTGTCTTGCATGCTGCTGACCTGAGTATGATGATCTTTAACACCCCATACAGTCTTCCAAGCACTAGCAGGATGGCTCCTGAGCACAGAGCCAAGAGTAAATATCTGAGCACTGCCAGGTATGGCCCAAAAATGCAAATCAAAGGAACATTGTGAGAATGTAAATTCATGCAGCCATAACGGAAAGTAATGTGGAGAGTCCTCAGAAAAAAATATAAGTAAAATTTTCACACC
Source organism: Sorex araneus (assembly GCF_027595985.1). Taxonomy (NCBI): domain Eukaryota; kingdom Metazoa; phylum Chordata; class Mammalia; order Eulipotyphla; family Soricidae; genus Sorex; species Sorex araneus. Next base: position 191,287,417 of record NC_073303.1, on the reverse strand, counting down.
ATCCAATTATGCCACTTTTGGATATTTGCTCAGATCCCAAAGTGAAAGAGATGTATGTTGACATTTATTTGCTTGACCTTTGTTGACATTTCATTCAAAGTTTGACAAACAAACAAGCTTTCATGTTTGTTGCATCATGAGCTGGGAACAACCTAAATTTAGTGAAAAGACAATTGAATAATTATGAAGTGTATACATATACATATGTATAGAGGGAGAAAGAGAGATGCAGTATGCAAAATTAAGTAACATAAATATATAGATTCAGTATATAGTGATTTAGTATATGTACACAATAAAAAAGCTGAAATTTAGCTCCTAACAACAATAAACAAAACATTATGCTTAGTATAGAGAGATAAAAAATATATAGACAACACTTGATTTTGCATTTACGTGATATGCAGAGAAACAAATAAAATAAATGAAATAAAATTTTTAAGTTTTAGACTATCAAACCAGACTGGAGCAATAGCACAGCGAGTAGGGCATTTCGATTCTTCTGTTCCTCTCCGAGATCCCGGCAAGCTACTGAGAGTATCCCGCCCACACAGCAGAACCTGGCAAGCTACCCGTGATGCATTTGATATGCCAAAATCAGTAAAAAGTCTCACAATGGAGACATTACTGGTGCCCCCTCGAGCAAATAGATGAACAACAAGAAGACAGTGCTACAGTGCTACAGACTATCAAACCAACTAGTGATTCTCATAAGGGAAGTGGTAAGGGAGATGAAGAATTCAGTAAAATCAATTACATGATAGAAGATAGAGCTAGACTTTTAATGGTGAACTTCATATAGTACATATCACTGTATCACTGTCATCCCATTGTTCATCAATTTGCTCAAGTGGGCACCGGTAACGTCTCCATTTTCCCCAGCTTTGAGATTTTAGCAGCCTCTCCTTGCTCGTCTTTCCCAATGATTGGAGGCTCTTTCAGGGCCAGTGGAATAAGACCTGTCATTGTTACTGTATTTGGCATATCAAATATGCCATGGAGAGCTTGCCAGTCTCTTCCAATGTAGTATATATATATATATATATTCAGAATGTATGCTAGAGTATGTATTTTAGGGATCAGAGCAATTACAACAGATAGGGTGTTTGCCTTGCACATGACAGATCCAGGTTCTTTCTCTGGTACCCCATGTGGGCCTCCGTGTCCCATCAAGAGTGATTTCTGTGTGCAGAGTCAGGAGGAGTAAGCCTAACATTGCAATAGGTGACCCAAAAACCAAAACCCAAATCAAAACAAAAACAAAGAAGCATATATTTTAACCCTATATAACTTTTATTGAAAATGTAAAAATTGGAGAACATTTTAAAAAAATAGTCGTTGGAGAGATGGGAAATTAAAGGATGGATACAAACTTAAAGTGATGATATGAATATGCAACTAGATGCCATGAACTGTTCAAATAATAAGCCAATTTGTTGTTTACAGAGGTTCTGGTCACCTACTTATTTCCTGGAAGAGCTTAGGAATATAGAAAATGTCATAGATGCAAGAAAGTATTTTTAGCTGGAGATAAAAAACAAAACAAAACAAAACTTAGAGAGACAGTGTGGAAATTTGAGATTGAGTAGGGGCAGCACTTCAGAAAATCAGATCACAATGTGGGAAATCCACGTTGTGGAAAGTCTGAAGGGTGAAGGGTGAAGAACGATAGGAAAAGAGAGATGAAGATGGTTTGGGAAGCAGCGGGACAACACTTCTCCAAGGAATCGTCACCTAAGTGAATTTGACTTTGATCTTGAAAATAACGAGAATTCCAATAGCGTTACATGATCAAATTTGTGTTGCTAAAAGTGAGTCACAAATTCCTAAGAAGCAAGAAGAGGAAAAAGGGAACAGATTTTCTGTATTTCGTGAGGCACTCAATTGGCAGAATGTAACAGTACTAAACAGGAATTCGTGAGCTCTGGGTTCAGGCTTTTCTCCCTAACTTGACTAAACTTAGTTTTAGGTTCTTCGAGGGTTAAAGGGCAATAATTCTATTAATATCTCCATCAAATAAAGATTGAGAGAAGATAAATAAATGGCTTTCTTTGCTTAACAAAACTAAGAAGATGGCTAGTGGCTATGTTAATTAGACAATAAGTAAAGTTTAAATCTTGCCAAGAATAGACAAGTTTGCCATGAATAGTTCAGCTAAAGTTAGGTCAGAAGATGAAAGGATTTTGATTTTCCTAAACAAGTATTTCAACAGTTCATTAAAAATTTATCAAGGAAAGTTTAACTCAAAACTAAAATTCTCAAGGCCATTAATTGGTAACATCTGAAAAGTAATTTTTAGGCTATTAATACATACAAATACACATACATACTGACTCATTCTTATTTTCCAAGTATTAGGAGTTTTGTTTTTCTATAAATGAATAAATTCAACAGATTCAAGAATAATTTACTTTGTCTTGGAAAATGAGCAGTGTATGGATTCCTACATTGACTGAATTCAATATAAGAATGTCAAAGAAAACTATACAAACTCCCTGAGGTCCAGCTGATAACACCTCATTTTAGCTATTTTCTTTGGACACAAAATTTTCTGAAGCACAACTGTTGGCGTACCATGAAGCAAAATATATTATTTGAAAGGGATCTTAATTTTTTTTCCTCATAGATTTAAGTGGCAATTAGCTAGTAATATTAGATGAGGAAAAACAAAGATGGGGGGGGGAAAGACTCATTGCCTGATGTTTATATATGACCAGGACTTTATTGATGAAGAAAAACACATTTCATTTTCCATTCTTTAAAAAATAAAGTGTTTGCCTATTAGTCATTCAATAGGAAAATATTTTGCTGTATTTAAGTATCTAAAGAATATTAAACAAGATAATTTTGATGAATTAGAGAAAGGAAAAACCTGTATTGCAGATATCTGACACAATTTATCTTATAATTTGGGTTTACAAAAGAATTAAAATATTTTTGTTTCCGATGCGAAGATCCTCAACAAAATACTAGCAAATAGGATCCAACAACTCATCAAAAAGATCATACATCACGACCAAGTGGGATTCATCCCAGGGATGCAAGGATGGTTTAACATTCGGAAATCAATCAACATAATCCAGCATATCAACAAAAGTCAAGATAAAAACCATATGACCATATCAATAGATGCAGAGAAAGCATTTGACAAGATCCAACATCCTTTCATGATGAAAACCCTCGCCAAAATGGGGTTTGGAGGAACTTTCCTCAAGATAGTCGAAGCCATCTATCACAAGCCTACGGCAAGCATTATCCTCAACGGGGAAAAACTAAGGGCCTTTCCTCTGAGATCAGGCACAAGACAAGGATGCCCACTCTCACCACTCCTCTTCAATATAGTACTGGAAGTACTTGCGATAGCTATTAGACAAGAAAAAGAGATTAAGGGCATCCAGATAGGAAGGGAAGAAATCAAACTCTCAGTATTTGCAGACGACATGATACTATATCTAGAGAAGCCTAAAACCTCTACTAAGAAACTCTTAGAAACAATAAACTTATACAGTAAAGTTGCAGGCTACAAAATCAATACCCAAAAATCCATGGCCTTCATATATGCAAACAATGAGGCAGAGGAAAGGGACATGAAAAAAGCAATCCCATTCACAATCGTGCCCCAGAAAATCAGGTACCTCGGAATCAGCTTAACCAAGGAAGTAAAAGACCTTTACAAAGAAAACTACATAACGCTACTCCATGAAATCAAAGAGGACATGAGGAAATGGAAACATATACCCTGCTCGTGGATAGGGAGAATCAATGTTGTCAAAATGGCAATACTCCCTAAAGCATTATACAGATTCAATGCGATCCCTATAAGTATACCCATGACATTCTTCAAAGAAATGGATCAAGCAATCCTAAAATTCATATGGAATAACAAACGTCCAAGGATAGCTAAAACAATTCTTGGGAAAAAGATGATGGGAGGCATCACCCTCCCCAACCTCAATCTTTACTACAAAGCAGTAACAATTAAAACAGCATGGTGCTGGAACAAAGGCAGAGCCGTAGACCAATGGAACAGGGTGGAATATCCCTACACACAACCCCAAATGTATGACCATCTAATCTTTGATAAGGGAGCAAGAGATGTGAAGTGGAGCAAGGAAAGCCTCTTTAACAAATGGTGCTGGCACAACTGGACAACCACATGCAAAAAAATGGGTTTAGACCTTGACCTGACACCATGCACAGAAGTCAGATCAAAATGGATTAAAGACCTCAACATTAGACCACAAACCATAAGATACATTAAAGACAAGGTCGGCGAAACCCTCCACGATATTGAAGATAAAGGTATCTTCAAAGGTGACACGGAACTAAGCAATCTAGTAAAAACAGAGATCAACAAATGGGACTACATTAAACTAAAAAGCTTCTGCACCGCAAGAGATACAGTGACCAGAATACAAAGACTATCCACAGAATGGGAAAGGATATTTACACAATACCCATCAGATAAGGGGTTGATATCAATGGTATATAAAGCACTGGTTGAACTCTACAAGAAGAAAACATCCAACCCCATCAAAAAATGGGGCGAAGAAATGAACAGAAACTTTACCAAGGAAGAAATATGAATGGCCAAAAGGCACATGAAAAAGTGCTCTGCATCACTAATCATCAGAGAGATGCAGATCAAAACAACTTTGAGATACCACCTCACACCACAGAGACTAGCACACATCCAAAAGAACAAAAGCAACCGCTGTTGGAGAGGATGTGGGGAGAAAGGGACCCTTCTTCACTGCTGGTGGGAATGCCGACTGGTTCAGCCCTTCTGGAAAACAATTTGGACGACTCTCAAAAAATTAGATATTGAATTCCCATTTGACCCAGCAATACCACTGCTGGGAATATATCCCAGAGAGGCAAAAAAGTACAATCGAAACAACATCTGCACATGTATGTTCATCGCAGCACTGTTTACAATAGCCAGAATCTGGAAAAAACCCGAATGCCCCAGAACGGATGACTGGTTGAGGAAACTTTGGTACATCTATACAATGGAATACTATGCAGCTGTTAGAAAAAAGGAGGTCAAGAATTTTGTAGTCAAGTGGATGGGCATGAAAAGTTTCATGCTGAGTGAAATGAGTCAGAAAGAGAGAGACAGACATAGAAAGATTGCACTCATCTATGGTATATAGAATAACAGAGTGGGAGACTAACACCCAAGAACTGTAGAAATAAGTACCAGGAGGTTGACTCCATGGCTTCGAGGCTGGCCTCACGTTCCGGGGAAAGGTCAACTCAGAGAAGCGATCACCAACTACATTGTAGTCGAAGGCCATGTGGGGGAAGGGAGTTGCGGGCTGAATGAGGGCTGGAGACTGAGCACAGCGGCCACTCAACACCTTTATTGCAAACCACAACAGCTAATTAGAGAGAGAAAACAGAAGGGAATGCCTTGCCACAGTGGCAGGGTGGGGTGGGGGGGAGATGGGATTGGGGAGGGTGGGAGGGACACTGGGTTTACGGGTGGTGGAGAATGGGCACTGGTGAAGGGATGGGTTCCCAAACTTTGTATGAGGGAAGTATAAGCACAAAAGTGTATAAATCTGTAACTGTACCCTCACGGTGATTCTCTAATTAAAAATAAATAAATTAAAAAAAATTAAAAAAAAAAGTACCAGAAACATGGATATGAATATTTCTCATCACAGTAAAAAACACGTTAACCATGTGATGCTCAACTGGCTAATTTGGTTGATTGTGATGACTTTTTCAATATTTGTGGCATCAAATAATTCTGGTATAAAACTGAAATTACTGTAATTTTATGTCAATTATATCTTAATAAAACAAGTGAAAATAAAAAAAATATTTTTGTTTAAGTTTTTCCTCTAAAAATAGCTATAAGAGCAAAATAACTAAAACAACAAAAATTTCCCCCAATAACTCATTTCAGGACAGCAGGTAGGGAGTTTGCCTTGAACGAAGCTAACCCGGGTTCGATTTCTCAATCCCACTCAGAGAGCCCAGCAAGCTACAGAGAAGATCCTGCCCACACAACAGTGCTACAGTGCAGCTCATTTCAGTAATGCATTGTGGTATTTTGGAAACTAAGGAAATTCCTAAAAATATTTTAACTGAATCTTGACAAGATTTTTATGTAACACCTAATGTATTTATAAATTATATAAATTATATACATATTATATATAAATATAAATTATATGGGTCCAGGACTAATAAAATATAACAAAAATCATGGGTAGTACTTTTTCAAAATTGGCTTACATTGTGCCTTTCTGATATTATAGAAATTTGTGATGTTGACTGTTGAATTTTCTGTCTCATAAAATTCTTCAATATTGAAATTGATTCTTACATTATTTTATTCATTGACAAAGAAAACAAAATAAAATGCAACATTAAATAAAAATAAATATTTTTCATTTTTTTTTATTTCAGCTTTATTTGGGGAATCACAGCCAGAGATGCTTAGGGCTTCCTCACAGCTCTGTTCTCAGGAAACACTCCAGACCATGTCCAGGGAAGCTTATGTAGTGAAGGAGACTGAATTGGGCACACCTAAGATCAAGGCAAGTACCTTAATCCCTCTTATCTCTCTGATTCCCATACCAGTTTTTGGTTGCTATTTTTTAAATGGCTGGAGCGATAGCACAGCGGTTGGGCTTTTGCCTTTCACACAGCCGACCAGAGTTTGATTCCTCTGCCCCTCTCGGAGAGCCTCGCAAGCTACCGAGAGTATCAAGCCCGAGCAGCAGATCTTGGCAAGCTATCCGTGGTGTATTAGATATGCCAAAAACAGTAACAATAAGTCTCTCAATGAGAGATGTTACTGGTGCCTGCTCAAACAAATCGATGAGCAACGGGATGACAGTAATTTTTTAAAAAGATAATTGGAAATATTTTAAATGGCATTAAAATGGGGATTAATACTATAAGACAGGTGTATAAAAGCATAAAATGAAATAATATTTAGTCATTAAATATTATATTTAATATTTAATAATAAATGACTAATAATATTTAGCTAATTAAATATAGAGCCTGACAAGCTACCCGTAGCGTATTGGATATGCCAAAAACAGTAACAATAAGTCTCACAATGAGAGATGTTACTGGTGCCCACTCGGACAAATCGATGAGCAACGGGATGACAGTGACAGTGACAGTGACAAATACAATATTTAGTCATTCAGAGATGACTGCTGGACTAGAGCTGTTACCGACTGGAGTACACGGGAAGTTAAAAGACCGAGTGGCCATGGCCACCAACCAAAGAGATGGTCAGACTTCTTCGTCAAAACTCTGAATGAACAATTTGAGGCTCTTCCTGTTCCTGGGGTGAGTAGATATCATTGGGCTACACTAACACGTGACAGGGACCAATGGAGACATTGCTGGCACTCACTCGAGCATATCAAAGATCAACATGATGACAAGTGATACAAGTGATCTTTTTTTTTACTCACAGGGGTGGAGCCTGGCAAACTACCCGTGGCGTATACAATATGCCAAAACAGCAATGATAGGTTTTATTCGTCTGACCCTGAAAAAGCCTCCAATCGTTGGGAAAGACGAGTAAGGGGAGGCTGCTAAAATCTAAAGTCTGGGAGGAATAGAGACGTTACTGGTGCCCGCTCAAGTAAATCGATGAACAATAGGATGACAGTGATACAGTGACAGTGATCTTTTTTTTTTAATTTTTTTATTGAATCACCAAGTGGAGGGTTACAAAGTTCTCAGGATTATGTCAGTTATACAATATTCAAACACCCTTCCCTTCACCAGTGCCCATCTTCCATCACCAACCCCCCCAGTATATCTGCCGCCCCCTCCCACCTCCCTAGTCCCCACCCTTGTACGTGATAAGTTTCACTTCATTTGCGCTTATCTCGATTACATTCCATATTTCAACACACAACTCACTACCGTTGCTGGGGTTTCCCCCCAAAAAGAAAAAGACAGTCCTATTGCCAATGAGGCATTTGATAGTTCTCCATTACTAAGAATATAGAGATATTAAGTCCTGCTGTTTGTTACATAACTTTTCTTTTTCCCCCTTGCCCCGCGCCACCGAGTTCACGCCTGTTTAATAATCGCCACGCTGTCTGACAAAGGGAAAAAAAACCGAAGAGGATGGTTATTTCCCATCATCAGCCGGCGTGGGGCTCTGGCTTAGTTGATAGTCTAGTAGAGTGTCTGCAAGCAGTTTCTGGAACCAAAGGTCTTGCACTGATATCGGCTCCGGCTCGAGATACCACCAGCGTCCCGCTGGTCCATGTACCTAATTTTTCCCCTTATTTCCCATTCCCACGCCACCAGGTCTGTTTGCTTAATGGACATCACACTATGTTTGACACCACACCACGTTTCTTCCCGAGAAAGGATATTTCTTCTCAGCCGGCGTGGGGATATAGCTTAGTTCAGTCTAGAGAGATGGCTACCATTTTGATTGCCTTCAATATTTCAACAAAATACTTACTATTCTTGTTAGGATCACCCACAAAAGTCCGACCCATTAAGAAGGAACCATTACATATTGCTGATACTAAGATGACATTAGGTTTTGGGTTTCTGTCTAAAGTCCAGGGAAAAAGTTGAAGGAGAGAGAGAGAGATTTCCTCACGGGGGACCTGGCGGAAACTCTCAAGTCACATACTGCAGGTTGCTGGTGGGCTGCTGGTGTCCCAAGCAGCTCCCTCCTCTTCGTCAGTCATTCTGGGGGTGCGGGCGCGGAGAAATGGGAGACAGTGATCTTTTTTAAATGATGAAATAAATTTCCATGACATCCAACCCCATCAGAAAATGGGGCAAGTAAATAAACAGAAACTTTCCCAAGGAAGAGATACGAATGGCCAAAAGGCACATGGAAAAGTGCTCTACATTACTAATCATCAGAAAGATGCAGATCAAAACAACCAGATACCACCTCACACCACAGAAAATGGCACACAACCAAAAGAACAAAAGCAACCGCTGTTGGAGAGGATGTGGGGAGAAAGGGACCCTTCTACACTGCTGGTGGGAATGCTGACTGGTTCTGCCCTTCTGGAAAACAATATGGACGCTTCTCAAAAAATTAGAAATTGAGCTCCCATTTGACCCAGCAATACTACTACTGGGAATATACTCCGGAGAAGCAAAAATAGTATAGTCAAAATGACATCTGCACTTATATGTTCATCGCAGCACTGTTTACAATAGCCAGAATCTGGATAAAAACAAGTGTCCGAGAACAGATGACTGGCTAAAGAAATTTTGGTACATCTATACAATGGAGTACTATGCAGCTGTTAGAAAAAAATGAAGTCATGAACTTTGCATATAAATGGATCAACATGGAAAGTATCATGCTAAGTGAAATGAGTCAGAAAGAGAGAGACAGACATAGAAAGATTGCACTCTTCTGTGGAATATAAAATAACAGAGTAGGAGACCAATATCCAAGAATAGTAGAAATAAGTACCAGTAGGTTGGCTCCATGGCTTGGAAGCTGGTCTCATATGGTGGGGAAAAAGGCAGCTCAGATAGAGAAAGGAAGACCAAGTAAAATGTGGTTGGAGAACCTGTGCAGGAAGGGAGATGCGTGCTGAAAGTAGACTAGAGGCTGAACACAATGGCCACTCAATACCCCTATTGCAAGCCACAACACCCAATTGGAGATAGAGAGATCAAAAGGGAATACCCTGCCACAGAGGCAGGGTGGGGTAGGGGGGAGATGGGATTGGGCAGTGGGAGGGATACTGAATTTATTGGTGGTGGAGAATGGGCACTGGTGGAAGAATGTGTTTGCGAACATTGTATGAGGGAAAAACAAGCTCGAAAATGTGTGAATCTGTATCTGTACCCTCATGGTGATTCATTAATTAAAGAATAAAATAAATTAAAAAAAAAGACTTAAGTGTTTATCAACTTGTAGTAGAGTTAAGTCTTATAGAGAAAGGTGAACTTTCCTTATCATTTAGCTCAATGGTCATACCATCAATTATAAAATAATCTGTTTATTGACCTATAAATATGTTGGTACATGGGGACTATGCAAATTGCATGTTTTTCATGGATTTCAAAACATTGTATCATTGTTATGGTATTGAATGTCCATAACAATTAGCAAATGTGTGAAAGAAATGTTAAAGTATATTATATAACATTCCTACCTGTGAGGCCTTGCTCCACTTTTAAAACAAAAAAAAATTAGAAAAGGGATCCATGTAGATTCTAAACCACATATGTGCATACACTAACAGATACAAAAGTAAATAATAATAATAATAATACATTTATTGAGGATGCATTTTGTACGTACAAACACCTAATTAATTTTTTCCTAGTATTTTTAAAACAAGGTTTTTTCATCCTCTTTATAGATAAGGATTAAAAAAACCAGAAAGTTTAATTTTCCCCAGATTATAAAATTAGGAAGCTGACTTTAGTTATTTTTGGCTCAAAAATAAAGTAATGCTTCTACCACCTGAGGTATAGATCTCCTTTATGAGGAATTGGTCTCCTTTCTGATTGTCTTTAAAAATTTTTGGTTTTATTTTATCTAGTATAAAAAGTGACTGTGGCTAATTCCAGGAGCATATAAAATTTTATCAGTTATAACTTCTGGAAACTGGCAAACAACACAACCAACCTTCCCTTCCCTTCTTTTCCTCACACCCCCCTCCCACCCTCTTTCCTCCCTCCCTCCCTCCCGTCCTCCCTCCCTCCCTCCCTCCATCCCTTCCTCCCCTGTTCTTTCTTTTCTTTACCTGTTTGTGGTTTTTTTTTTTAGTTAAAAATTGAACAACCCAATAATGAATTTTCTGTAGATTTTTATAATGAATCCTAATCTCCATTTCAACTTCAACAAAGTAAGTGCTCTGTATCTGTGAAATCCATTCAGTCAATGTAACACACATTAACTCCTAAAATCTAAAAGAAATTAGATAAGTCAATCTGAGTGTATTTTCTCTTTAAACTTGGAAGTCTTGCCTGGGGAAATGAAGACCCAACTATACAGTCTAAAGTTGTCTCTATGCTGTGTGTGGATTGAGAAGGTAAGAGGAAATGGGAGGGAAACTGGGGATACTATTCCTGGGAAATGTACACTGGTGGAGAGATCACTGTTATCACTGTGATCCTGTTGATAACTCGATTTACTCGAGAGGGCTCCAGTAACATCTCCATTCATCCTAGCCCTGAGATTTTAGCAGCCTCTTTTTACTCATTCTTCCTAGTGGTGCTGCATTGGAGGCTTTTTTCAGAGTCCGGGGAATGAGACCCATCATTGTTACTGCATTTGGCATATTGAATATGCCATAGGGAGCTTGCCAGGCTCTGCTCATGTGGGAAGGCAATAGGTTAAAAAATAAAAATATAAACAAACCGGGGTGGGGGGCGGTGCAGGGAAATTGTGAGGTGTTTGCATTGTACACTACTGCTCTGTATCCATCTCTGTGCCACACATAGACCCCCAAAGCACCAGGACGCAGTACTACTTACTTACTCCTGCCCGCTCCAAAGCCTCCTCCCCAAATGTATTTCCCAGGATTGTATTTCTTTTTCAGTTTGTTTTTTTGTTCTTATTTCTTTGGGGTCCTACCTGGTGGCGCTCAGGGCTTCCTCCTGGCAGTGCTCAGGGACCCCATGGGATGCTGGGCATCGATCGGTCCTGGGTTTTCTTGTCGGAGGCCAGCACCTTCCCTGGTGGAGAGATGGGTGTTGGAAAATTGTGTGACTGAAACCTAACTGTGAACAGCTTTGAAAGAGTCTATCTCACAGTGATTCAATAATAAAATCTTAAATAAATATATAAAAGGACACTCTATATTGATATATAAATCAAAATCACTACTTTAAAACTGACAAGGACAATAAATGATGAATAAGTGTGAAATAAAAATACTTCGAGTCCCTACAGAAAAAAATGAAAAAGAGTCTGGTACCATTTTGCTAGTTGCTCCTCACTTCTAGTCTATATCTTCTCGTCTATGTTTGGAAGTTGGGGATAAAGAGAGAGCTCAAAGGGCTGATTGCGTGCAGGCATGAAAGAAATATGATTTTGATCCCTGCCATCACATGATCCCCTGAGCACCACGAAGAAGGATTCCAAACGTGCACCCTAAATCAAACAGATGCATAGACTACTACCAACACATAAATGAAAGGACCATGAGGCCTAAGAGATAGTACTGCAGTTAGGGCATTTGCCTTGCATACAGCCGACCCAGTTTCAGTCTTTTGCATCCCTCATGGTCCTCAAGGCACATCCAGGAGCAATTCCTGAGCACAGGGTCAGGAGCAACCTCTAAGGTGTGGGCCTGAAACAAACAAACAAAATTAATAAATGATTTAAAGGACCATGGGGCTACAGTAAAATGTTTGTTCTATTTTGTTAATAATCTTTGTTAATAAAAGTTGCTACTTGGTAAAAAATTAGCCCTTCTTTCAGCTTACTGGGGTAAACTACGGGCTAACTTGATCAACGGAACAAGCACCTATGGTTTACACTTCCACTAGTGTGGTACCCAAGGTGGACATTACCACTGACAGTTTGAGCAAAAACTCCATTATTGGTCTATCTACTATACTGGTAACAAGTTGGAAGAAAATTACCTTTTCACAAGTAGGACAATCAAGGACAGGCAAGAATTTGCAGGAAAACCAAATATCCCAAAGCAAAGAGGAACTGCATGCTCTTTGCATATTGGCTCTGAGAGGTGGAACCCCACCCTCTTGGAGCCAATATGGCCAAGATAAACCTTATTAGAGAAAGACGGGCAGCCAGTGAAGGGAGGCACAGGCCTAGGAGTATAAACATGTGACGGTGCCAGGAGTGAATTATTACTTCAGGCTGCAAAATAGGAGAAGACTCATATTGGGCGATGGTAAAAACATGAACTTTGGCGTTGTGCAGTGGATGCGAATTGTTTATTTAAAGAAAGACAGTGTTGATTTCTTTTCCTTTGTATATTTGACATTGCAAGTACTTAAATGAGAGTCTAAGAGAAGCCTCGCTTACCCTGCAGAATAAAGAGCACTGCTACGAAAAAAAGTGTTTCTTTTTCATTTATCTTTTGGTATTATTGGTTGCAGTTAATTTCCAGAGTCAACTCTATCATTTAGAACCAGAAACATGTCAGCCTGAGAATCCTTCAAAAATATATTTTGCATTGCAATAGTGACAGCAATTATTTTAAGGCTATAGTTATGACACTGGGAGCATTAACATATTCAAGATGATTGGTTTCTTTTCAAGTAACTCTGAGCTACAGTATTTTCTGAGATTTATATTTAATTTTAATTGCTTCTGTTTGCCCCCTCGTCCATTCAAACTCGAGGTAAAAATTTTATCATGCTTGCATTTTTCAGCTCTCTTATGTGATTTCTGTTCTTAAGAAATCATAGCATTAAGAGAGAACATGGGAAGGCATTTGAGAGACATTGGGAGTCTAGTAGCTCTCAAATAATAACAAGTTTCCTGAAAATTCAAGTTGCTACTTAAAGAAAACTTTAGACAAACTCTGTGCTATAGGCATCAGGATAAGTTAGTTCCATTTTTCAAGTCCTATCACTATGATTTCTAGATGGGATCCTTCATGAGGTCATAAATTCCTAAGATTTTCCTTACTCCCATATAAAAATATAAAATAGCGATAATACAGAGTTTGGCTCATGGAATCGGTGAGAAGATTAAATAAAATAATGCACATCGAGTCTTTTGTTTAATATCAGACAGAGGATGACTGCTAAAGTAATTTTTCACAGTAGTGTCACAGAGGAAGAGAGTGCAATGCTTTAACTCCTCTTAGATTTTATCTTATTACATGTATACTGCAGTGACATTAATTTACTGACTGTTGAAATCCATGTTAGGAAAATGTATTCCATTTTAGTATTTAAATAATTAAAGCTAAGTCAGCATATTCATGACAGATATAAATAATACTGATTTTATCACAATTTAATAGTTACAAAACAATTTTATTATGTTTTATTTTAAAGTTGTTTTTGTATGCTTCATATAGAGACAAATATATCCTTATATATCCACAAATGTAGTGTAGTGAAATATAAACAACCCCGCCTGCACCACAGAGACTAGCAAGCACCCGTGGTGTATTCAATATGCCAAAAACAGTAACAGTAAGTCTCACAATGTAGATGTTATTTACTGGTGCCCGCTTGAGCAAATCGATGAACAATGAGACAACAGTGCAACAGTGACAGACAGTGCATTTCTTAACAGTAACATAACATAAAAACCTAATATTCAGTAAGAAGACTTAGCACCTCATTTAGACTAGAGATGGGTAATTAAATTAGGAGAAAATTGGTAAAGTTCTGTTAAGTAGCTTAAAGTTTAAAAAAAATCCTAAACTAACAGTCAATAACCAAATATTACTTAAATTTTACAAAGAAAAAAATATTGTTTTAAAGATCAAGTACATATCTAATATAGAGAAATGTCCATATTTCTTACTGAATAATGGATAACTATTTTATGATCTACTTATACAATGGAAATCTATAGAGTACTGGAAAATCTTCAAGTTTAGCAACATGCAATCTTATTAATTAGTTGATTAAGTGTAAGAACACTAGTAAAAGACCAAACTAGAAATGACATAGGTATAAATCATTAGTATAGTCAATTATATTAATTGTATTAATGACTGGAGTGATAGCACAGCGGGTATGGTGTTAGCCTTGCACTTGGACGACCTGGGTTGGATTCCTCCATCCCTCTCAGAGAACGTGGCAAACTACTGAGAGTATCCCACCCGCACGGCAAAGCCTGGCAAACTACCTGGGGCATATTCGATATGCCAAAAACAGTGACAACAAGTCTCACAATGGAGACGTTACTGGTGCCCGCTCAAGCAGAAATCGATGAACAACAGGATGACAGTGCTACGGTGCTACAGTGCTTTGTGAACTAAATCTCATCCTCATAGTCGATTATCAAAAGGTGATCAAAGAGACCATAAAAATAATTTAGGATTCTCCCTATATCAGTGCTCAGGGGGATACTAGCACCACTGCATTGATTGTTCAGGGATCATACAGTGCTGGAGATTGAAGTTGAGACCTCGGCATGCAAGATATGAGAGGCATGAAAGATCCTATTGTGCGTGGCACGTTGGGAGGCATGTTAAGGCATGTTTAACTAGCATTAAAAAGAAAATGCTGGTAACCACAAAAATATACTGAATTAGACCTGCCACACTCCTACAAACTTGATTAACGAAGACCCTAAATGTTAGACACCATGAAACCAACAAAAATTTCTCCACTACACAATTTATGAGTCAATTATTTTTTTATTGTGTTAAGTCTCTATGTTTATAGCAACATGTCACAACATCAGTACAAAAGTAACAAGCTTTGCTCTATTTATTTGTTTTTCTTGGCCATTGTGATCAGAAATGGAAAATATCAGCATAGAAAGCAAAGAATTTGATTGACACAGAAATCACTTTTTTTTTTAAACATTTGTCAAGGGGCTGAAGTCCTGGAGGCAGTGTAGAGGGGCATTAAACTGGTGTTGAGTGTGGAATTTTAACATTGTATGTCCCAAAACCAATTGCAGTACTGTCAATCATAGTAGCACTGTAGCACTGTTGTCCTGTTGTTCATCAATTTGCTCAAGTGGGCACCAGTAACGTCTCCATGGTGAGACTTGTTGTTACTGTTTTGGGCATATCGAATATGCCACGGGTAGCTTGACAGGCTCTGCCATGTGGGTGGGCTACTCTCAGTAGCTTGCCGGGCTCTCCAAGAGCGACAGAGGAATCAAACCCCGTTCGTCCAAATGCACAGCAAATGACCTACCTGTTGTGCTATCGCTCCAGTCCAATCATAGTGCAGACATAAAAATGTGATGTTATCCTCCAATGAATTCTGGAACATATATACACACACATCACCTGTATTAATAAGAGAGTCTGGCAAGCTAACCGTGGCATGTTCGATATGCCAAAAACACTAACAATATTGGGTCTCATTCCCTTGACCCTGAAAGAAACCTCCAATATGGCAGTGTTGGGAAACATGGGTAAGGAGAGGCTGCTAAAATCTCAGGGCTGGGATGAATGGAGACATTACTGGCGCCCGCTCAAGTAAATGAACAACAAGATGGCAGTGATACAGTGTGTGATACACCTGTATTACCCTTATCACCTGTCATCCTGTTGCTCATCGATTTGCTTGAGCTGGAGCCAGTAACGACTCCATTTGTCCCTATTGCATGCTTGTGTAGCCCAATGGCATCTGCTCACTCCAGGAACACAAAGAGCATCAAAACGTTCATTCAGGGTCTTGATGAAGTAGTGTGACCATCTCGTAGGTGGACGGCTAGGTGTTCCTTTGATGTCCCATGGAATCCAGTCATTAACAGCTCTAGTACAGTGGTCATCTCTATTTCGCATTAGGTGTCTGGCCCATCTGATTCTTGACACCTTGGCAAATGAGGCAACGTCCCTGATTCTCGATTGTCGACGGAGGTTGGAACTACAGATTCCTTCTCTCACTTGAGTGAAACGTGATACTCCTAGCATGGCTCTTTCGATTCCTCTTTGGGATACCCCCAAAGTGTTCTCATCCTGTTTTTGTAGGGCCCAGGTCTCTGAGACATATGTTAGTGCAGGAAGAACGGTGGAGTCGAAAAGATGTGCCTGGAGCCGGAGGTTCTTTGTCCTCTTAACCACTTCTTTGATGTTCTTGAATGTGTTCCATGCTGCTCTCTTCCTCCTGCGTAGTTCTGGTGCCAAGTCGTTCCTCATGTTGAGTTCTCGACCCAGGTACACATAGCTGCTGCGTTTGGAGATGTTTGTTCCATTGAGAGAAAATGGAAAGTCAGGAGATTCAGCTGTAGTCCAACCTTCCTACACTCACAGTTGAAGTTGGCCAGCATTCGTGCCTCTTGGTTAATGTTTGGTGTTATTAGAAAGATGTCATCAGTGAAGCAGAGGTGTTGTAGTTGCCGACTATCTATCTTAAGTCCCATTCCTTCCCATTCCAGTCGTCACATGAAGTTCTGAGGGTGGCACATATACATATATATACACACATACATATATGTATATATATGTGTGTGTATATGTATGTAAAACCAATGGAAAAGTTATTTTTTAAGTAGCCCATTAAAGTTTTCCTTCCATATTGCCATTTTTTCAAAATTTGTTCAGGGCCTATTAATTCTTACATCATTCACAATTGCACAATAGTCTTAAAATATGGAACAATAAACAAGGAGTCATAAACAGTGTTTTAAAATGCAAACTTTGGAGCAAGACTTTGTATGGATTCAATTTTTTTATCTGTAAATATTCAAAGAAAGGAGCAAAATTCCTCAGATATATCCTGCTATATAGTATGGAAGGCATGTAATATGTACATAACAGTGGTTGGCATACAGTTTCTCTTCAACATTTCAGCATTGGTTAGTTACTACAAACAGATGATACAGGAAAATATGAGTACAAAAGAATGTTTTTATTAAAACTTCATGTTGGTTATAATTCTTGCTAATATGTATTAAACTTATCTTTCTGGAGTTCTGAAGCACAGAAGCTACTACATGTACTATTTCACAGGAATACTATATCTAGATTAAAATCACAGTAACAATTTCTTATATTTTCTATCACAAACAACTAGATTTTTATTTACCTTTATTTTTCTTTATCAAATAATGTTTTCCAGAACTTTTCTATGATCTGATTTGAATTATTTTATTTCTTTATATGTATAATATTTTATTCCCCAACATCTTTCATTTATTTCTACTTCTATATTCAAAATTCTTGGATTTCTTAGTATTTAATGATTTGAAGTAGCATTTATTATTAATTCTTAAGTTCATAAATGAACTTTTTCTTATTAATATGTTAATAAAAATGAGACACTCCAATGTACACCAGTGAGGTGCCAGACATAAGACAATCCAACCACATCCAAAAAGATTTCCTGAATTTTTGTTTATTATCCTTATGCAAGTTCAGAATCAAAGCCTTCAAAATTCCAGGGGATGATGCCAGTCATCTACTAAAATCTCATGTTTACTCCTTATTTATAATTCTTTTCCAATTAAAAAATGTCAAGACCTGCGGAATGTCGTTAAATAAACAAACCAGGATAATATCTGTGACCTATTGATCAAATCCTGAAAGATTTGTGTTAAAACACAGTTGTTATTTAATCACATAAGCAAGATGCCAAAAAATATATCTGAAATAAGACTCCTGTATAGAAAAATTTTTATTTTGAATAGTATGTATGACATATTATTCTACTGGTTAAATGTTTTGTTTATATATTAGATAAGTTAGCTTGAACTCCATGGAGTCAGGTTTAACTACTTGTTAAATTCGAAGAGAAGAGGGGATTTAAAGCTAGTTATATTTATTTTTACTAAGTGGTGGTCTACACTCAGCTGTGGTCAGGGTTTACTCTTGGCTCTGTGCTCAGGATCCTCCTCTTATATTCACAAGAATGTAGCTGGGAGAGAGTATGAAAAGCAGGGTCAAGGGAAGTGCCTAATAGATGTACTATCTACCCGCAATAGGTGTATGTTTTAGAAAAGGAAAATAAGTAGCAAACATTCTAGAAGAGCAAAAATGTTGTATTATCCTAAGAAATAACTATTTTACTAACGCCATTATCCTTCTGATGATTATATAATCACCAATGTCAGATTCCAAGACATTATTTTTTTTACTGTTTAAATTCATTGATTTATCTATTGTTTTCTCTACATAAATTCCAAAATATCAGATTGCTTGAGAATCTTTGTGTAAAATAATATAATGAATGCACACATTTTTATATTCTTTTCATTTTCACACTTCAGATTCCTTAAATTTCAAATCATTTTATGAATAATGTCAATAGGACCTTCAGTATCTGTTTCATCTATTCAAAGATGTCAGCAGCATTACACATACTTTACATTCAATATTTTAAAATTATTCTCAAAATTTGTTTCAAACATTATTTTTTAAAAAAATTTTTATTAGGGAATCACCGTGAGGTACAGTTACAGACTTACAACTTTTCGTGTTTGTATTTCAGTCACACAATGCTCGAGTACCCATCCCTCCACCAGTGCCCATTCTCCACCACCAATGTTCCCAGTGTCCCTCCCCCAACCCCCACTCCATCCCCCCCCCACCTCTGTGGCCAGGCATTCCCTTTTGTTCTCTCTCTCCTTTTGGGTGTTGTGGTTTGCTATAGAGGCCTTGAGTAGCCATCGTGTTTGGTCTATAATCTACTTTCAGCACACATCTCCCATCCCCAGAGGGTCCTCCAACCACACTTTACCTGTTGTTCCCTTCTCTATCTGAGCTACCTTTTCCTCCAGCATGTGAGGCCAGCTTCCAAGCCATGGAGCCACCATCTGGTACTTATCTCTACTATTCTTGGGTGCTAGTCTCCCATTCTGTTGCTTTGTATTCCACAGATGAGTACAATCTTTCTATATCTGTCTCTCTTTTTAACTCATTTCACTTAGCATGATACTTTCCATGTTGATGCACTTATATTCAAAGGTCATGACTTCATCTTTTCTAACAGATGCATAGTATTCCATTGTTGTAGATATACCAAAGTTTCTTTAAGCAGTCATCTGTTCTTGGGCACTCGGGTTTTTTCCAGATTCTGGCTATTGTAAACAGTGTTGCAATGAACATTTGAGTGCAGATGTCATTTTGACTATACTTTTTTGCCTTTCCAGGATATATTCCCAGGAATAGTATTGTCAAACCTGATTTTATGACAAAATCTTGTGTAGATCCAAACTAAAACTTTGATCTGAAAAAAGCAAAAACTATTAGAACTGACATGAACATAAGGTACACAGAAGATCATCACTATCCCTATCAACAATCTTTTCCTACTGACTTGTGTCTTGAGAAAATATTATGGACACTAATGACTGTGAAGCATTATATTCAGACTTCTACCTCTTTCTGTCCTAGATGTACCATGGAGTCAAATTTCTTTGATATAGACAGATTTGGGTATACAATTTTTATGATATTGAACTGTCAATGATAGTGGTATGCAAGGGATGATATTAAAAAATAATTTTTCTCTATTTTTAATTAGATCAAAATCATTATATTTTTTAAAACTGTAACGATTACAATTGGATCAACATTTGTGAATAAAGGTTTAATTTTACCGTGGTTTTATATTATTTATTTGCAGTGTGGTTATATTTTTATTTTATATATTTTAATCTTTCAGAAAATAGACAAATAACACTCCTTTTGAGTAACACAATGAAAGAAACATTGCAATTGCAACCATATTTCCTTCTTGACTATTGCGGTATTACATGGATAGACTGCATCAAAATTTGAAATGACCTTGTTTATTTTGTTTGGGGCCATACTCCGTGATGTCCAGACTATTATTGGTTCTGTGCTCAGAAGTGACCACTGGCAATGCTCAGGGGACCCTATGCGGTCTGGGACTGAGTTCTGGATGACCAGATGTCAAGCTAGTTTTTGTAATACCTCTCCAGCCACGAAATTATCTTGTTTATACGATGGTATATTTGTCTCTGGTCATCTTCTTTCTGCTAGAAAAAATGAAGTCAGACTATTTTCTAGCTTATTTGCCCCAGTATTCAGTCAGTCTTCTGGCTATGATTTAGCTCTTCATTTTCATTTGTAGAAAAATAAAATTCTGTATATAGAAATATGCTGAGTAAAGACAAATGTTCCTACAAAAACTTGGTTTGTTGGCGTGGATGTGCCTCAGTCATCCTTTCTGAGATGAAAACAAAGTCTGTACTTGTGAAAGAAAAGATCTGTGATGCTGGAATAGGCTTTATTTTTATGCCCTTCTTTTTAAACTGTTTTTTAGGACTTGGTGCCTACCCAGTGTTGCCCAGTGCTTACTCCTGGCTCTATGTTCAGGAATCATTTCTGGCAATACTCAGCATACATTGGGGGTATAAGAGAAAACTTTGCTATTGAGTAAAAGTATGAGTAGGTAAAACTCACACAATTTTGTTTTATTAGCCTTCCAGTTAAAAATATGCCTCTCCTGTACTTGTCAAATACTCAATTTGTCTACGTTGCTATTCAATATCAGTTTTTTTGGTGTGCAGGAAGGATTCTACACATTTCTTCTACCATAATATTCACTACCTTTTCCAAGAATTGTTTTGAAAACTCTTTACTCCCTTCTGGGAAGGTTCAACCATAAAGTCTAAAGATACTGAAGTAAGTACCTAGTAAAACTATGGATTAACGAATAAAAAACAAGTAGTGAAAGGTTAAAGAGAATCAACTGAACCTTCATGTTTTGAAGGCTTTGGAAAAGATGGGATCCTAAAACCCAGAGGTTGAGGAAGAATCTCTCCATTTGAGATGATGTAGAAATAAGAAAATAACACGTATGACTACAATACACTAGTCTTAATAGATGAACACACTGATTTGTAATATTTTTTAGAAAAGCATCTTCATTAAAATAGATTATTTCAAGGACACATAGGTGAAGTAAACCAGTGGTTGCGGAAAACATGAGCAATTCCAAAAATATGGAGTACAAGGAAACTCTGAGAAGTGAAAGAAAGGGAAAGATATCTGTAAAAGTGCATTAGTTTAAAAATGGGATTCTGTGTTGTAAATCCAAAAATTAAGTAAGGAATGATCCCAAATCTATGTTTATTCTATAAAAAAAACACAACTGATAAGAAAATAAGAACATGCTTTCAATCTCAAAAATTAAAATGAGGGCCAGTCGAAGCAGAAAGTTTTTTTGAACTAATGCATATTTTAGGTATGGATTTATTTTAGGTTTGAAACTCAAGCACCCACAGTGCTAAAATTTTAGTATTCTGAACTTAATTGGGTTTCTTTGGGCTGGAGCGATAGCACAGCGGGTAGGGCGTTTGCCTTGCATGCAGTAGACCTGGGTTAGATTCCTCCATCCCTCTTGGAGAGCCTGGCAACCTACCGAGAGGATCCCACCCACATGTCAGAGCCTGGCAAGCCACCTGTGGCGTATTTGCTATGCCAAAAACAGTAACAACAAGTTTTACAATGGAAACGTTACTGGTGCCCCCTCGAACAAATTGGTGAACAAGGGATGATAGTGACAACGCATTTTTTAAAAAACAAACATTGTTTCATGCTGCTTAAATTGATTGTTTTTCAGATTTTATGCTAATTGGTTCTGGATAGGACTGTTCTTCTCTTTATAATTCATACAAGTAAAGAGATGTTGGTGGAAATAATAAGATAAAGTCAGAGAAGGGTGTAAGTAACAAATTTCTAAAATAGCAAGCATGATGTGAGGCTATGAAATATAGATAGAAGTAAAGAATTTGTGCGTAGCTGTTATATGTGGGTTTCATATGATTAAATGTATTTGCAAAACAATGAGAAACAGGGAGTTGGAGCAATAGTACAGAGGGTAGGGCATTTGCCTTGCACATGGCAGACCCGGGTTCAATTCCCATATGGTCCCCTGGGCACCGCCAGGAGCATTTCCTGAGCTCAGAGCCAGGTAACCCCTGAGCGTCATTGGGTGTGACCCAAAAAGCAAATAAATAAACAAACAAAAAAAATACATCAATATTTTTTAATTAATATTTTACCTAGCCATGTAGCAAGTTCTCGTTTTCCAGGCATAGTATAGAAAATATAATAAACTGTCATTTTTCTTTCCATGATAAAAACTCAGATTTCTTTCTTGTGGCTGCTTGCCATCAGCTATTTTTCTAAGTAATGATAAAACTTCCTTTGGTATGGAGACATTGTAAATTGTGGTGTGCTGTTGCTGACAGTGGAGATTCTTTTTGTGAAAATCCAGTTATTGTACACAGGCAAAACAATATCAGCTCCTGAGAGAGATCTGGAAGTTGAAAGCCTTATTCATTACTTTGGGAGCGTATAATTTTTATGTTAATTAAAAATTCTTTCCATTGGTGGGGGGGAGGTCATCTCCAGGAATGTGCTTTCTGAACACAGAATAAAAATTAAAATAATTGCCATTACAGTTTATCTATTTATTCTCTTTGTTAATAAATGAATCACTGACTGTTACTGCAAGCATTTTAAAACAGAAACAAGACTTGAGTTGTCTCACGAGGGAAATTCCAGAACCTGAGACAAAGCTGAGTAATAAAAATAAGACAGTGAATTTACTTTCCAAGTGGAGAGACTAAAGCAAAAGCAAGACAAAAGCAAGATATCAACAATTCTTTCTCTGTATCATTTGTAAGCAGTATGTTCTTTGTTCATTAAACGAATTCTTAACAAAAAACAAGATCTGCAGCTTATAAAAAGGCTCATAAGAAAAAGCTATGTGCAGTTAAGAAGCAAAACTGCCACAGGAGTTTTTAAGTGTCACTGTTTTTGTTGTTTTCTAAGTATCATTAAGGCTAGCTTTCATTACAGATTTCATGTGGCACATAAAAGTTACTTTCAAAAAGCAGTATTTCCAAGATCTTGCTAAGTAGATAGTGTGATAACATTTTTAAAACATTTTAAAACACTAAACTTAATTAAAAGAGCTGATTGCAAAATGTCTTTCATTTGAATTCTCCTTTTAGTGAAATAACAAAAATTGCTTTAAAAAGGAAACATATCAAGAGAGAATGTGAATTCTCCCTGAAAGAGAGGATTCAATTAATTAGGCCATAAATTATATGAATTCAATTAATTAGGCCATAAATTATATGGCCTAAATTGAGATGTGAGAGAATCCAAAATGATATTAACCTGAAGATTTTGCTTTTCAATTTTGATTTTGAGGTTACACCCAGCAGTGCTCAGGGCTTACTCCTGACTCTGTGCTCAGGGATCAATCCTGGTAAGTTCTGGGGCCCGTATGAGGTGCTGACATCAAACCCGGGGTGGCAGCAAGCAAAGCAACTGCCCTACCTGCAGCAGTATCTCTCATGTTCTTTAAGATTCAACTTTTCAAAACAGTTACCCTAGGAAGATTTGGAATGAAAGAATCTTAGTGAAGCTGTGGGGTAGGACTCTAGTTCATTGGCATGGCAACAGCAGGGATGAGCGGGAACCGGAGGACCACTGAGAAACTGCAGAAACTCATTCCAGTTCTACAGATCCTGACGTTTCTGGACCTTGTGGTTATGTGTGTGAACACCAGACACCTCCGAATTCCACAGTACTGAAACTCAAGTAGGAGCACAGCAAATCAGGTGGGAGAGTAACACAGGCGCCAACTAAACTCAACAAACAGAAGCACTAACATTTCAACGAGTGGCAAACAACTTAGTAAACCCTCAGGCGAAGACTTCACAATCCCATGGTGAGATTTAACACTTCTTACACATTTTCATTTAGCGATTTTTTTTTTTTTTTTGCTTTTTGGGTCACACCCAGCGATGCTCAGGGGTTACTCCTGGCTCTGCACTCAGGAATTACTCCTGGCGGTGCTTGGGGGACCATATGGGATGCCGGGGATCGAACCCGGGTCTGCCGCATGCAAGGCAAACGCCCTACCCGCTGTGCTATATCACTCCGGCCCCTCATTTAGCGATTTTTGATCATATCTTTAGCCTCTTGGTTGGAACATGCAATATAAAACAAATTATTATGAACTGGCTAAAGGGACACGCTGGAGGGGTGCTTGGGGACTATCGTGGAGGGAAGGTCATCCAGGTGATGGAGTTGGTTTCGGAACATCAAAAGCCCATCAGAACTGTACTATGAACAACTTTGTAAACTGTGGTGTTTTCACAAAGTAAAAAGACAAAGAGAGTCTCTGACAAAAGTCATAAGAAAGAGACTGTAGTTTGTGGAGCCTTACTGTCTGTGGAAGGTGGGACTGATTTCCAAAGCAACGCTTTAACATGCACAGCCAGTCAGCCCCAGAAGGTGTTACATGTTCATTGTGAAGTACAGGATAGGCCTTGAGACTCCGGGTTGCCAGTAATAATCATGCTCTCCTGCAAAACTTAGCATATACAAGTCATTGCATAACTGCTTTGTGATGATCACTTTCCATAGCACAGGCCCATTACTTCAAGAAAAAAGCAATTTACATGGGACAAGAGAGATAGGATAGTGGGTAGGGCACTTTTTTATATGCTGAAGACTAGGTTTTGAACTGCAGCACTACATGTGGCCGCTCAAATCCTGCCAGTGGTGGTCTTTGAGCACAGAGCAAGGAGTAAGCCCTGAGCACTACAGAATGTATTGAAGAATAAAACAGGAGAACAAAAGAAAAAGCAATGTCCAAGAGGATGGGCCACCAAGGGTTTAGCAGTCAGAGTTTTATCTTTCATTTGGTCAAAAGTTGCTTTTCAGTATCTTCCTTGCATTGACCATAGTTTCAGTCTCCAAAAATCACAATTCTTAATCGTCAAACTTCTCTTTTCTTTTTCTTTTTTAATTGAATCTCCTTGAGATGCAGTTACAAAGCTTTCATGTTGGAGCTTCAGCCACACAATGATCAAACACCCATCCTACTAGCAGTGCACATTTTCCACCAGCAATGTACCCAGGGTCCCCTCACCCCCATGCCAGTCCTCACCCTCCCTCTATGGCAGACAATTTCCCCTATATACTCACTCTACTTTTGGGCATTATAGTTTGCTCAAATTTTCCCACCACCAGTCAAGCCTGCCAGGCACAGGCAGATGCTAGATAATTTATTTTCAAACTTCTCTTTTAAAAATTTTTTTTATTAGTGAATTGCTGTGAGGTACAGTTAGACTTACAAACTTCTGTGCTTGCATTTCAGTCATACAGTGGTCGAGTGCCCATCCCTCCACTAGTGCCCATTTTCCACCACCAATGGTCCCAGCATCCCTCCCACCAATCCCACCTCCACCCTGCCCTGCCTCTGTGGCTGGGCATTCCCTTTTGCTCTCTCTCTCCTTTTGGGTGTTGTGGTTTGCAGTAGAGGTATTCAGTGGCCATCATGTCGAACTTTTCTTTTACCTGTACCATCACATGCAAAAAAAATCGGGGGATGGGACATGTGGGAATTGTGATACAAAGTGTTTGAGCATATGTCATGCATGTACAAGACCCTGGCTTAGAGCCCTGCCTCTATATTTGTCCCTTAAGCACAGCTGGGTGCCTGGAGTAGCCATTTTGGTGACTTGTAAGCATCACTTGGAGTGGCCCTACAGCAGTGAACAAAACCAATTGTAACACCATGAATCTATTCTTTCTTAGAAATTTACATTTCCAATACAAAAGGGTCATTTCTGCCATCTTGTTCTACTATCCTAGATAGATTCCAAGGCATTGTAGTCCCAGGATATGAAGATAGCTGCCAGTTTAGATTAAATCAGGACTCCTTTTACTTCTATTTATGACGTTGTTTCCTTTAGGCACCAAAACTATGTATGACTTTGTATCAAACCCATGACACAGTCCAAAACTGACATTTTCTGTGTTTAATCATTCTGCAGAAAACAGCCCCCCATTTATATGGAAAGAATTAAATAACTCTCCTCCCTCTTTTTTGGGGGGTATGGCAAACTTTCAAAAATATTCTCACTGGCTTCATCACCTGGTTTTCTATGTCATTCTCTCACTTTGACTGCCATTCCTCTCACTCAATGGCCTCCCATGTCTTAAAACTATTGAACTTCATTGACCTATGTGTCTGTTCCAACTCAGCCATTTATTGGGATGTCCACACCCTCCTTGTGTCATTCCTTGTAATGGCTTCTGAGTTCTCACAGTCTGACCACTGCTTCAACCTGAATACCACATGTTCTGACATAGCATTCACATAACCTCATTTGTGTCTTGATGGTGATTTTCTTTGATCTCTTCATGTTAGCCCAGTCCATCACGCCCATCTGATTTCACTTCTCTTTTAACCCTGTTTCCATCTTCTTATTAAAACAAGTTGAAGAGGTTTTGGCACTGTATCTATAATATTTCCTGCAGGGCTCTTGCTCGCTTCCCCGTATTCTAACCATGGGAATTCTTCATTATCGCTTTTCTTTACTCCTGACTACAAAGGTACAGAGCAACTTCAAGATGGGGGGGGTGAGTCTTCCAACGTACTGATTCCATTAGTGATAGAACTGACTTGAACTTCATTTTTCTGATATATTTCACTGCCATTGCAATAGTTTCAATCCTCTTAAGCCTCTTGAAATGCCCAGACCTCCCTGGAATCATAAATTTTAATTGATGAACTGAAAATCTCACAGTTCACCAATATGATCAAGACCACCTGGCATATGGTCTTTCAACTTTTTTGCTCCCCTAAGTGTGTCTTTGTATTGTCACTTGACTTGTCTTTATTCACTCTACCTCCTGAGAAAAATCTTCTCATGTTTGTAAACCTTAAAGTTAAAATGTATCCATATTTCTGTTTAACACCTTGCTCTTGCTTCTTAGAACAATTCATTATCCTATTTCTGCCATAATTTTTGAATTAAGTTCAGGGTTTATTCTCTATCTTGTAAATTTGACCCAATTACCCTATGTTTATTTTAATTTATTCTCTAACATTATGTCTTTCTCATTTTCACCTCCGATATCAATGAAATGAGTTATTGCTCACTTTGTAAGACCATGATTTTGAATATTCTTCATCTTCTTTATCATTATCTCACCCAATGAAATAAATGTCTTGAATGTCACATTTAATCAAATTTAATAAAAATTTCTTGAGGCATGGTCTTTCTTACCTTCTTGTATTATTTTATATTCCTGAATTCCTGGGTTTTTTTTCAAACATATTTTTTTCTTGATTTCATTATGTTGTATTATTCTGGCTGCTCTTCAGTCGGCTTCTGTATACAATTAATTGTGAAACCTACTACATAGCAGATGCTGTTGGCCCTGTCACTTTTCTTTTTCTATTTAAAACTACATACTCAGTTGTTTCTCTACAATAATCTTTTGTAACTGATTATTCAGCCAGGTGGTATGATGATGACTGAAATGCTCATATTTTTATGTCACATTTCTCTGTTTATTTTTTCAGAGATAAATGAATCAACTTTCTGCCATTGTTCCATGTGAAAAACTAAGGGGTTCTGCAGTATGTTGTAGTGTTTTCCTAACAAACTTTTCCCTTAAATCATTCAACCCTAGTATGTTTTATATCCTGATTGAAATTTTGTAACTAATCCACTACCTTGAATCATATTACATACGAGTTATTTTCTCAGATGAATATTTTAATTAATTCAGTTATTCTATGTCCTCACTATTACTCAAATCTATTCTATTCACTTAGCACATATGCTTTATTCTAATTAGCTCTTGGTATATATGTAACTATTACCTCTTTAGTAGCTCTCAGATTTACCATCCTTGGAATTATGTCTCCATTTTACTACCATTATTATCTTCTAAAGGCTATAGTGATAGTACAGTGGGTGGGTATTTGCCTTGCACGCGGCCAACTTGGGTTCAATTCCTCCGTTCCTCTACTGAGAGTATCATGCCCACATGGCAGATCCTGGCAAGTTACTTGTGGTGCATTCGATATGCCAAAAATAGTAACAAGTCTCACAATGGAGACATTACTGGTGCTCACTCGAACAGATCAATGAGCAACAGAATGAGAGTAACAGTGATTATCTTCTAAGGTTGAAATTAACCATAACCTCTTACCTAAATCAATTCTATACTACTGCTTGTGAACACATGTTCTTCTGTGGACTGAAACAGCATATCAATAGATAGATCTGCCATTGACTGAGCTATATGCTCACCTTCAATCCCCACTTTTCCTCTTACTAAAAATGTTCCATTCTTAATACAAGTTGGCATTTTAAATTATCTTTTAAAATTGCATTTCAAATTGTAACAAACAATAGATTATCTCTTATTTTCATTACTGGAAATACCAATTCTTGGTAATACCTGTAGATTCTCCTTTGAAGCATCAATTAGGCAGCAAAATTATTATTGCACATACTATTGATGTCTACATTTAGATCTTAGCCACGCTAAAAATGACATCCTTCTAAATTGTCTCAATATATTAAGCATTATTGATAAAATCTCTTTTTTTTTTTTTTTTTTGCTTTTTGGGTCACACCCGGAGATGCACAGGGGTTACTCCTGGATCTGCACTCAGGAATTACCCCTAGTGGTGCTCACGGGACCATATGAGATGCTGGGATCGAACCCAGGTCGGCCGCGTGCAAGGCAAATGCCCTACCTGCTGTGCTATTGCTCCAGCCCCAAAATCTTTAAGCTAAAATTGTGCAGAAAATATAAAATTTCATTGAAATTCTACAAATGTGGCCAGTATCAATCGAGCTGTGATATTATTTTAAATCATGTATTAGATTTTTAAAGACTGAAAATGTAAAGATAAAAAATAAAAACTTTCTCATAATTATTCTAGCAATTCTATATTAAAGTGTTAACTTTTGTTTAGGATTATGTAAAAAACAATATCAAAATTGAAAATTGAAATAGAGTGGGAAGAAAGGGACCTACAAATGATGAATTTTATCTGTGAAATTTTCTCCTTTAAATTATTCATTGAGATATTCCAAATCCAGATGGCATACCAATTAATGCATTGCATTAGAATTAGAAATTCAGAAAGTACAAAATATTTTGAGATACCAAGTATTTAGCTTCTCTTAAATAATTTCAAATCAGTCTACTGTAAGTCATCAAAGAGTTTAAATAAGCAGATGCCCTTTTACAATGCGATTGTTTTCTTCTGAAGTAACAAGAGAAACAAGAATAACCTTTTCCAGGTGGTAGTGGGTCACAATGCTATAGTTTTCTACTTTCATCTTGAGCCATAACTATCAGTGTTATTGATAATCATTTCTATGTTTATTCTTGCAGTATACTAATAGAGAAAAGAAAAATCTCTAAGTTTTACTCACTTGCATAGATTATTTTCTTCACAGAGAACATACTTCTCACTGATTATGTAAGAGATGTGGCAATCATCTTCATTTCCTTTCTCCTAAAATGTATAGAAATCCATGAAATATTGATTGTACAGTCTGAGAATTCTCTACTTTTACCACCACAGCTAGTATGTGTGCTTGTATATATATTTGTGCATTTGCAGGTACACATGAGGAATTTATGTTTGCCATTTATAGAGATGATAACAATAGGTGTAGTCTAGCTATATTTATGTTGACTGATATAAAGTATTTATTTTCGATATGCTGAAGAGAGCTTATTCTCTTCCTGAACAGATTTGCCTACACATGAGGTTGGAGAAAATTTGATGAATTAAGATGTGACATGCATGATGACCGTTAGTTTAAGCACTGACATGACAGACATCTCATCTGATTTCTCTATTTTCTAGTGATTACAAATGAGTTTCTGAGTCCAGTAAGATGTAGGAAGCATAGTCATCAGGAGAAAAGGATCACTGAGGGCCAGCTCAGAAACTTCCCATCATACAAATCTTCTATCTATACACACAGAAACTCTTCTCTTGTACCATCTTACATTTCTGCATTAGTGATCACATGGCTTTAAGCTCTACACATGTTTTCACTTCACTTTCTCTCAGTAGATGGACCTTCTCTGAATGTCTCATAAGACCCTTGTCATTGAATTTCAGATCCATCCAAATAACTCATGATTATCTCCCTGCATCTAATCCTTAATTATAGCTATTACAAAACACCTTTTTACAAATGAAAGAATATCTAAAGCTTCTAGGAATTAAGTTGCAGATAGAATGAAGTTTCTATCCAACTAGCTTTATGTCTAATGATAAATTTAGAGTAGTAACAGTAATCATAAAATTTGTATGTGTACATCTAATAGTCCTATAATTTTCAAAGTGCTTCATGTATAATCCACTAAATTTACCACTACAGAAACCCCATTCGATATGAGATCACTGAAGCTAGAATATGTGAGAGGAGTTGAAATGCTAATTAAGGAAGAAACAAAATCTACACAGTCATCAGAAAGGTTTTTGTTCTGCTTTTTTTGTTTTTGTTTTTGAGCCCTACCTGGCGGTACTCAGGGCTTACTCCTGGCTTGATGTTAACAGATCACTCCTGACTGGTCCAGGAGACCATAAGGGGTACTGGAGATTGAACCCAAGTCAGCGGTATGCAAGGCATACAACCTACCCACTGGACTATTGCTCCAGTCCAGAAAGTATTATTTGTAGTTTTAATTTTCTTTAACTTAACAACTTATTTTTAACATATGCACATCTACACACATAGTCTGAACAGTCTTTGTTTAACAATGAGAGTAGTTACCATACACACATATATAATATATACATACGTACATGTATATATATACATATATACACACACATATATAACACTGTCATCCTGTTGTTCATTGATTTGCTTGAGTGGGCACCAGTAACATCCTCATTGTGAGACTTGTTGTTACTCTTTTTGGCAAATCGAATATGTCACAAATAGCTTATATATAAAATTAACTTTGATTAGAGAAAAAGAGTCACACCATTTTTCCACAACAGTAATAGAACCATGTATTCCAACTCTATCTGCATGCCTGTCAGGACTCAAGCCTCTCATATAAGCTCAGAAGACAGTGGGCAAAAATCTCACTCAGAAAACTGGCAAACTTGAGTTTGAATTCATCATAAGTATTAATAGTAAATTCTGTATCAAAGCAGGCAAATGTTTATTATTTCTTAATATAAAAATGGGGGAGTACTATTTGACCTGGACTCATTTAAAAACAAGACAAAACAAAACAGAACATCCCTAAAATTCTTTTGCCTCAACCTCTGCTTACTTCCAATACTGGGCAATACTAGTCTTTGCTAATATTTCTCCACAATTGACAAGAATTATTACAATCTCAAGGAGTCTGAATGCAAGTTATCATGAAGGCAATTATAGAAGGATTCTTCATAAATTTTCTGTGTGTGTATGTCTGTGTGTGTGTGTGTCTGTGTGTTCTGACTGGGAATTTAATAAAGGATATCATGAATGTGAAATTTGCTCTCCCACTGAATTATATCCATGGACCTAGAATAACCCTCGAAATGTGATAATAACTAGGGAACTCATTTATTTGTTTCTCTTGTGTTGAGTACTTTGTGTATACACATTTGTGAATTTTCAGTTAGTTTGCATGCCTTGCTGTTAACATATTCTACAAACTGAGAGAAAGGGAAAATGTAACTCATACTGCCTGATGCCTAACTGTGAAGAAGCTCCCCTGAGGACCCAACAGAGCAGTTTTATTTCACACAATGTCTTTATGCATGACTGGGAAGGGAACAAACATCTCACTAATGATCCTCATCAAGGATGTAGTGTAAATACCACTGAGGGAGATGATAATAAAAAGTAAATTATAAATGCTGAAAGTCAAGATTAAACAAAAGTGAAAAGGATCTAAAACATGTAAGCTAATATATCTAGAGGGGAAAAAAATTAAAGTCCAAATACTTGTGAGAAAACCAAGATGTGGAATTTTTTTTAAAAAAAAAGGAATATAGCTAAATTAAGTGATTTTGTGACTATCTAAAAAAGAAGAGATTGTTCAGATAGTTTAAAATCAGGGCTAAAAGCGACAAGATAAATTGTGAAGACAATATTTGGTCAGAATATCTGAAAAAGCATTTTCTAGTAAAATTTATTAAGGCAAAAATAGTTTCCCCAGAGAACCAATGTCTCTTCACTAGATTTTTTTTTTTAAATTAGATCACACAAGCTGCTGGGAAATGACTGGTCTGGGGTTAAACCTATCACAAGTTGGCAAGGAAAGGCATGCAGGGTGATCTAATCAGTTGATCCACCAAGTATCCCTTACATTGCTTTAAAGACACCTCGCCTCTTGGTTTGTTCATATCTTTATTTTCCTTCTAGAATCTGAAACTGAAAAATATAAATTTACACATGGGATGCATTCAATACACTGAGCCATAGATATCCTCATCCTCTCAGATCAAACAATTAAATGATGAAATATATAGTAAAGTTAGAATTACCTCCTACCATGGTACTTTGAGTAAAACCCTTGCACATTCCAGAGCTAACAATATGCCACATTAATTGAAGTTCACATGCTTCCAATTTCCCCCTTCACTTTTCTTGGGTAGTCACCATAATCATATTCATTTCACCTCCTAATCCACCAAGCATTTGGCACCCTCTAATCATTCACTTACTGCTCCACAGTAAATGAAAAACACTTTTTTTTTTGAGATAGAAACTTCTGCTTTGTAAATAGTTAACACTTCCAATAGAGAACTTATATCAATTTCATGGGAATAATTAAGACAATAGTTTTATGTGCTCTCATAATCTCTCTGTTTTAAGTATTTGGCTGCCAGCATCATATTTATGATAATAAGCTGAAAGTCTAAACTCCCTCAAAGGCAAGGATTTTTACTTCTTCTACTTTTATTCAATATAGACTTGGAAGTCCTTACCATAGTAACAAGACATGAAAAATAAATCAAAGGCACCCAAATTAGAAAGGAAGTATTTAAACTATAATTATTTGCAAATGATGACTCATCTATATATAAAAAAAAAGAACCCTGAAGACGTCAGGGGCCAGAGTGATAGTACAGCAGGTAGGGTGCTTGCCTTACATTTGACTAAGTTTGATCCCTGGCACCCCTGAGACTGTCAGGAGTGATTCCTGAGTGCAGAATCAGGAGGAGTAAGCCCAAACTACAGCAGCCTTGTGTGGCTTCAAAACAAACCCAAACACCCTAAAAGACCCTACTTAAACTCTCTTAGAAATAATGAACTAAAACAGCGTAATAGGCTACAGGATCAAAATACAAAAATAAAATTTAAAAAACAAAACTACAGCAAATTTGTACAAAATACAAAATTTCTATATGTAAACAATGAATTAGAATATTAAGAAATAATATGGACAGTAATAGCTACTGAAAATGCCCTAAATCATCAAAACCTAGGAATAAATATAATAATGAATGTGAAGGACTAATATACAGAAAATATCCACTCAACATTGAAATAAATAGAAAAGGGAATCAGGAAAAAGAAAAATTCCATGTTTATTGATTGAAATAATTAACTATTGTCCAAATGATCATCCAGCCAAAAGAATTATACAAATTTGATGTAATACAAATTGAAAACATACTAAATGACGTTCTTCAAAGTCATTTGAAGGAGTCAAAGAAGGAGTATGAAAAGTTCTCACCACTACTTGTTATCAGCTAAATGAAAATCCTCTCGGAGAGTCCAGCAAGCTACCAAGAGTATCCCGACTGCACGGCAGAGCCTGGCAAGCTCCCTGTGACGTATTCGACATGCCAAATACAGTAACAATAACAGGTCTCATTCCCCTGACCCTGAAAGAGCCTCCGATTGTTGGGAAAGGCAAGGAATGAGCGACTGCTAAAATCTCAGAGCTGGGAGTAATAGAATAGTAAATAGTAAATAGTAAAAATACCTCTTTAGGTGTTTTTGTCCTTTAGTTATTTTTGTATGGACACAGTAAGAGATACATTAAAGCTTGTGGGACAGCTCTGCTGGGAATATCTTGCCACAGACTCAGACTACAGCACTCAGGCCAGATTAATCATTCCTAACCCTAGCAGGGACCAAATCTAGTTATTACTTTTTGGATCATGACAGCATCTGTTCATGACCAAGTTCTTAACTTATAGTTAAAAATTAGACACTTTGTCCAGGCCCATCTCGATGCCAGGGTAGCACATAGTTCACCGCTTGCCCCGGGTCCATCCATTCCCTTTTCAGGACCCTGTTTTTGGGGTGCTAGGAAGTAAGGGCAGCTGAGGCTTAGGTTGGAAGAACAGATGCCCAGTAGGCAAATATAATTTAGAGTCAAATGACTCCTACATAACTAAAGCATAGCATTTACTACTTACTGTCTTCCTGTGCCCATACAAAAGGACATGACTCTGAGTAAACTACAAAGGACTTAAGGAGAAGAAGAAAAACAAAATTTCAAGTCAACAGAGCACAAAGAAAGAAGTTACAAATAAACACAGAGGAAAGGGAGCACTGTAATTTGAACAACCCGATAAACCTAAACTACTGAGGCTATGTATTGTGTTAATAAAATAAGTCAGAAGAAAAGAATAAAGTTCACACTATTATGACCATGTTAATAAACTATAATTGCCAAAAGAATATTTTTAAAAACCAAATACAAATTTGGAGATTGCTCTGCGAGTGGTGGTAAATCTACGTATGATAAGTTATTCTATACAAATGTGGAAGAACATTATTCAGCCATCAAAAATGCCATACAAAAATATTTAGTTAAATGCATTTTGTAATGCAATTTACAGATTTGAAAGCAGAATACAAAAGCAATGTGGCCAGAATTACCCCATTCTTATGTCACTGTCTATCATAGTCTTATATTTATGTAAAATTTTTAATGTGCTGATTTTCTAAAAATAGAGCAGTATACATAGCAAGAACACTTTGCTGCATTGTATTACAGTTATCCACCCTTTCTCCTTATTACTCTCTAGTCTATAGTTGTGAGATATAGATCTCTCATATATTCTCTTTCATTTCAACATCTGCTACATTAGATTTCTAAAAGGATTTCTTAAACTTATGTAGACATATTGTCTATTGCCATAGCAACCCATATAACAATTTATTCTAAAAATTAGTAGCTTGCAACCTTTTAATCATGCTCTTAAGCGTGCTGGTTGGTTCAAAGTTGGCTAACAGAGTAGCTGGGTTTGGTTAAATTTAGAACCAAGCTAAGATTTGAATCCTAATCTAATATTATGATTAACATGCATCAAATACATTTTCAGAAATAAGTAAACATATTTACACTTTCTATATATATTAATGCTATTATTATGCATTGCTTGATTTGAATGTTTTATCATTAAGACATTTTTATTCTCTACCACTATGGAATAACATACGTTTAATTCATATAGAAGCAGCAAGAGCAGACACAAGATTAAATAAGTTAAAATAAGGAGGACACAATTCTAAATCATGAACAAATGCCCTCTTTCTTTCCCCTTTGTTTCCTGTTTTTCAAGTTTTGGATGTATACTAGGCCAATTTAAAAGATGAAAGATGTCTATTTTTTCGAATTCAGGTTTCATTCTGAGCTCATATTGAGTTATATACACATATGTATATATACTTATTTTGTATGTTTATATTTATAGAGTATAATATGCAGACATATATAAGCCTTGCATATATTATTTACATGCACCAAGACATAGCTTTCTTTGAAAATAGAATCTCAACCAATTTTATATTTTTCTTTGTTAGTATCTGGTGTTATTATAAATCAAAACTACAAATTCAAGTTTCATTTGCAATTCTCAGATTTTTCTTAATAGGTGAATTTAATAAATGATTTAAATAAAAGGCTCAAGTTATAACATTGAAAATATATAAAAGGAAATTAGCAAAACATAAAATAAGCATGTAGCACTGTAGCACTGTCATCCCGTTGTTCATGGTTTTGCTCTAGCGGGCACCAGTAGCGTCTGCATTGTGAGACTTGTTGTTACTGCTTTTGGCATATTGAATACGCCACAAGTGGCTTGCCAGGCTCTGCCATGTGGGCAGGATACTCTTGGTAACTTGCCGGACTCTCCCAGAGGTATGAAGGAATCGAACTCGAGTCGGCCGCATGCAAGGCAAACGCCCTACCTGCTGCGCTCTAGCTCCAGTCCAAATCAAGCTCTCAAAATAAGCAAACTTGTAAAATCAGAAGTAGTTTTACTTTCCTTGCATGATTAGTAATGCTTTATCAAAACATTTTTAGCCCAGTGTTAAAAATTAAACTCAAAGTGCTAAAAAATGAATTAGATTTAAAAAAATTAATATATGTACCGGAGAGACAGTATAGCAGGTATTTGCCTTGCATATGGCCAACCCAGGTACGGCCCCTAGCATTCCATATTGTTTTCTAGCACCAATAGGAGTAATTCCTGAGTACAGAGCCAGGAATAGCCCGCTGAACATCACTAGCTGTGGTCTAAAAGAAAACAAACAAAAATCAATATATTTATGGTAAACAAAATTTCTAATTAAATGATGAAAAGAAAATCTAAAATGTTAACATTAAATTATGCCCGAGCAAAAAGGAAGAAAAAAACCCAACCCTGCTGTTATAATGGTTCAAAATTTTTCAAACAGGAAACAAGAATTGGCAGAGGTGGGATATAGATATTGGTCTGAAATTTGTAATGAGAACAAAGAGCCAAGAAAACCCAAGTCTTTAAAAAGTATAAACTAGGAAAATAAAACAGATTCTATTTTAATTGATGACAGAGAAAATTTTTACATCATGCATGGAGGTAAAGAGGAACTTTTTAACAAATTATTTATCCATATTAAAAATATTTATGACCATTGATATCTATTTTTATTTGTAGACATTCGTATCTATTAAAGTAATATATGGAAAAGAATAAATGTGACCAAAGCAAAAACAAGGGGAAATGAATGATGATTATATTTAGGATTGTGTTACCTCTGAATTTCTGTGAAAGTAAGAGAAGCATTATCTATTAATCTCTGGATATATTTTTGCCTTTACATAAATATAGCACTTCCTATCAAAGTTTAATCATATGGGCATAAGTTTGGGTTCATCTTACTAAATATAATTATCTTGTTCACCTCTCGAGATCATAAGTTCTTGGTTTTATATTTTCTTTTGCTTTTTGGGTCACACCTGGCGATGCACAGGGGTTACTCCTGGCTCTGCATTCAGGAATTACTCCTGGCGGTGCTCAGGGGACCATATAGGATGCTGGGATTTGAACCCAGGTCGGCCGTGTGCAAGGCAAACGCCCTCCCCGCTGTGCTATTGCTCCAGTCCCATTGGTTTTATATTTTCTACTGGTTTTCTGTTTCTTATTTCTTTGGCACAATTTTCTCCTGATTGGCAAAGCCAAAATGGTTTAGACCAATGACATGAGTGTCATCTTAGAAGAGTGGATGGGTCAGGTTTGTTGTAGTTACAGTATGTTCGAACAGATTTCGAAATTGCTGACATAAACAAACTTTTTCATCCTTCAATTTAAAATCATGCTATTACAGTTTAGGGAAAATGATAAAAATATTGCTAACACTCATGGCATTTATTTGAAAACTTACTGCATCTCGCTAACACCAAAGTGCCGGAGACGCCCCATCAATGTCTTTAGGTCATCTTGGTCTGCGGATTCACCGTCCCTCACAATCGATTTCTTCCTACACTGCTTGGTTTTGTAATTCTGAGTTTTGTAATCTAATCAAAGGTCATTATTCCATATTACCTATTTCTTGTTATCTGTCTATGTATGTATGTATCATCTAACTATCTATCTATCTATCTATCTATACCACAGATGAGTTAAATCATATGGAATTTGTCCTTTGTAGGATATCATTGGTTTGCCCTTTCTCCCATGTCACAAAGAGTTTGGGTTTATCTGGTAATAATCTCTAAACATTTTAAGACAGCATTGGTATGTCCTGTTCTCCTTGCCACAAGGAACTTAGGTATATCGGGTCACACCCATCAAAGTGCTCCCGAGTCACTCCCATTCCTTTGCCTATCTGTAACCACTTCTCTATGCTCTCTTCCCCAACCAGTTAATCAGCTTTTCCCCCTAATCAGACTCTGTTAATTTGTAAGGTTAGACCTTTCTAGGACATTGAGCTTGTATTGTAAGTTAATATTGCCTTCCTCCTCTCCTTATGTCTTTTGAATAGTTTGCTTTAAAGCAATGTCCTTTTTGTATGGACAAAGAAAGACAGTTGTTAATATGCTTTTGTAACATGGGACTTAATTGGCTTCAAATATTATTCACTCCCAGGCATCTGCTTTCTTGACCTAAGCCTCAGCTGCTCTTACTTCCTAGCACCCCCAAAAGCAGGGTCCCGACGAGGGACGGGACGGACCCAGGGCAAGCGGTGAGTTATGTGCTGCCCTGGCATCGAGATGGGCCTGGCCAAAGTGCCTAATGCTTAACTCTAAGTTAAGAGCTTGGTCATGGACAAATGCTGTCATGATCCAAAAGCAACGACAAGACTAGGACCCTGCTAGGGATAGGGAAGACTAATCTGGCCTGAGCACTGTAGTCTGAGATCAAGATGACCTCAGGAGAGCAATTCTATAAGTTTAGTGCATCTCTTGCTTTCTCCACACAAAATGATTAATATTATGAATGCTTATATGTTAGTTGGACAAGGAGAGTAGAAACACACCCATGGGACTCTGCTCTTGGGCAGGTCGTCCTGCTGAAAGATAATCTGTCCTAGAAGAAGCATCCCCTGAGGGAAAGAATTTTACCCCTATTGATTGTGACCATACCTATATGTAAGCCCCAACCCCTCATGCTTGGGGATTTAACTAGGCTGTGAGAGTGGGCTGGGGGGCCAGTCCCAGTGCCAGGTCTGGAGAAGCCAGATCCAGATCCTGATCTAGTGGAGAAGGAAAATGAAGTAGCATAGGGAAGGAAGAAGCAGGAGGAGAATCAGAGGAGAATGGAGATGGGAATGAAATAAACTGCAACTGAGACCAACCAGCCTGACCCTCGTTCCGTCCTTCGCCTGCCTCGTCATCGCCATCAACCTCCCTGGGGTGGGGGAAGTGGTTGGAGACTACCAAAGGCAGGCGGCGGGAGAGATAGAGCGCCGCTGCCCTGTGCCCAGTGTGGTGCCCTCTCCTCTTTTTTGTGTGTTTATGCAGTCCTTCTCCCTCTGACTTATTTTTAAGAGTTCCCTTAACTATCTGTGCATTGTACATTTGTAGAAGAGTGTACTGGTGTTGACATCTCTCAGAATTCTATAAGATTATTGGTATGTATAGTTTTAGAAAACTCCATATCATGGATATTTTCTGCTTTCTCAAATGAGAGGCTGAAATAATAAGAGAAAAATATATTATATCCCATGTGAATGTGAAACTACAAATAATCTGCAATTTCCCTATCTTCATGTAACTTTTCCTTTATTTTATTTTTTTTTATTGAATCGCCATGTGGAAAGTTACAAAGTTCTCAGGTTTATGTCTCAGTTATACAATGCTCAAACACCCGTCTCTTCACCAGTGCCCATATTACATCACCAAAGACCCCAGTATACCTCCCACCCCCCGCCCCCCATTCCCCATCCCTGCCTGCTTAGTTGATAAATTTCACTTCATTTTCACTTTACCTTGATTACATTCCATATTTCAACACAACATTCACTATTGTTGGAGTTTTCCCCCAAGAAAGACAGCCCTACTGCCCATGCATCATTTGATAATTAGTTTTCCATTGCTGAAACTGGAGAGATATGAAGTCCCGTTCTTCAAGTACATAGAGTTTTTCCCCCCCTCCTTCCCGCGCCACCAAGTTTGTGCCTGATTAATGAATAGTCCTCATATTATGGCTGACACCACGCCACCCTACGAGAAAAAAGGATATTTCCAGTCCTCTGTCGGCGTGGGGCTATGGCTTAGTTCAGTCTAGAGACATGGTTACAAGTAGTTTCTGGAACCGGAAGTAGTCTAGTTAGGCTCCGGATTCTGGT
The DNA here is from genome assembly GCF_027595985.1 of Sorex araneus. Classification (NCBI taxonomy): domain Eukaryota; kingdom Metazoa; phylum Chordata; class Mammalia; order Eulipotyphla; family Soricidae; genus Sorex; species Sorex araneus. The sequence goes on along the minus strand of NC_073303.1, from coordinate 191,247,015 downwards.
TGATCAGCAACATCGCGGCCACTCAAAAGTGTGGCCACCCGGGTCGAGTCTCGGCGGAGCATGCGCTGGTATCGGCCCGAGACTTCCCAAGCATCCTGCTGTTCCAAGTATATAGTATTTTTTCCCCCCTCCCATTCCCGAGCCTCTAATTTCGTGCCTGCTTAATAGACTTCATAATATGGTGGACACCACACCACGTTTCTCCCAGAAAAGGGAAAGGAACCGAGAAAGAAGTATATTTCATCACTTCGGCCGGTGTGGGGCTTTGGCTTAGTTCACAGTCTAAAGAAATAGCTGCTACTTTGATTACCTTCAATATTTCAACAAAAAACTCGGTACTATTATTTGGAGTTTCCCCCCACAGTAAGATCTGCTAAAAAGGAACCTTTTCAGGTTGCTGACAATCAGAAGATATTAGGCCGCGATAGCAGCCGCGCAATTTGGGATTTCCATATGAAGTTCAGGGAAAATTCTTTTGGTAATTGCATCACTGTAATCTTTTACTTCCCTTTCGTGGTGCTCATATGATGGAGAAGCCTGGAGAGAAGAACCGCGTCCCGCTGGAGGCCTAGGGGCCAGTAGCTCCGATCACACAGTTTGGAGGCATTTTGGGGCGCTGCTCGTGTCCAAAGGAGTTCAGTTGCCTCCGGGGTCGAGCTCGCGAGGCGGCAGAAAAGCTAATTTTTCCTTTTTTGTTTGTGTTCTGCTTTTTTTTTTGATGCCTTGTTTGTTTTTAATGGAATCACCTTGAGATACGGAGTTACAAAGCTGTTCATGGTTGGATTTCAGTCAATGTTCCAACACTCATCCTTTCACCAATGGACATGTCCCACCATTAATATCCCCAGATTTTCTCTCACCATTTCCTCCGCCCCCAGTCTGCCTTACTGAAAGGCACTTTTCTCTCCTTCTCTCACTCTTTTTTCTCACTTTCTCTCTCACTCTCGCTTTCTCTTTCTTTCTTTTTGGGCATTATGATTTGTAATTGGCTCTTTAAATCACATGTTCTTTCTTATTTAAGCAGATTACTGGATGCTATAATTGATTTAGTGACTCACCGTGGAAAATGAGATCAACACCAGACTTTGAGGATCTACTGTGTGAAAAACACTTTGAGATGTGCCAGGAGAATGAGAGTAAACAAGACTCAATCCTTGCTCTTGGAGACTTCACAGATTGCTCCCAGTGACTGTCTGATAAATCTTTGATGCTCTGATGTGGTTAATGCAATGGCCAAACAATAACATACCATATTTTAGAAACAATAAAATGTTGCTATGGGAACCCAACCATTAGGATTAGCTTTTTGATGGGTTAATGAAGATCATTGGATAGAATAGACAATAGCTGATCGACTTCCTATACCATATTTTGACCTGTACTTAATCTTTAAAAATGTTCCCAAGTCACAGGGTTATCACACTTCCTGCAAGCATATGTCCCATGAGATCAACCTTTGTAATGATAAACAGAACTGATAAAGTATGTAATATGTTTGACAAATCTAGTTCTGAGGAGAAACGCCAGTGGATCTGGTAGCTTCTCTAGATTCAGGGAAATAGAAGATCCTCACTAAGTTAGATATAGGTTACTGATATGAATTGAACATTTATTTTTTCCTAAAATTCAAAGTTTTGGATTTATAATTTTAATTGAGTTAGAAATCTCAATCTCCACTATGGAAGTATTTGAGAGATGGACCTTCAGGAGGTAATGAAGTCTAAGACTGTTTTCCATTAAAGCAAGCACACAGGCACACACATACACACACACACACACACACACACACATCTGCAAACCAGAAAGAGGGCCCTTGTCGCACAAATCTGTTGGCCCTTGAAAATGGACTTCTCAGCTTTCAAAACAGTGAGGAATAAATGTTTTTTAGACCATCCAGTCTATGCTGATATGTTACAGTGCCCAGGCTAACTAAATACTGCTGCCTTGTGTTGTGATGGCTTTTAAATTTTTCTCACTCTTTTTCCTAAGACTCGACTTATATTTTCACTTAGAGTCTATGAAACAAAAGAAAATAAACTTTCCCCTTCTGAGCATCACTTTCCCTTGCTATTTAGTCTTCATTAAGAAGTAATATGCCAAATACAGTAACAATAACAGGTCTTATTCCTCTAAACCTGAAAGGAGCCTCCAATTGTTGGGAAAACCGAATAAAGAGAGGTTGCCAAAATCTCAGGGCTGTGACGAATGGAGACATTACTGGCGCCTGCTCGAGTAAATCGATGGACAACGTGATGACAGTGATACAGTGACAGTGAAGAAATAATATGTTGCACAAAGTGATACAGAAAAATGTTCATATAACCTTTTATTACAGTGGGATAATCCTTATCTAGATAAGTAATTTTAATCCGATTGGGACCTTTGGAGATTTGTGAGATAAAATATCATTGCTACTGCTCTTTTTAAAATATTATGAAAGTTACTCTATTTGAAATAATAAGATTATAGTGGTGGCAGTTCTAGGTCATTTAATTAACACTCAAGGTCGGTTCATATTTTCAGGAAGGAAAGGAGCAGGACAGGAGGTTCAAGACAAAAGAGAGTCTAAGATGTCATCAATTTGTTCCCATTGATTGGATACAAGTCATGATCTGTCATTTCATCCCAACTAGCCAAAGTATCTCCTGTGAAAAGTCCTCTAGTACACCAACGCAGTATTGAAACAGAATATTTAATAACTCATCTCTCATTCACATCCCCATCCTAAAATAATAGGACTCAATATTTTGTTATTTGACACTGGACTGGAGGGATAGCACAGTGGGTAAGGTGTTTGCTTTGCACGCAGCTGACCCAGGTTTGCTTCCTCCGAACCTCTCGAAGAGCCCAGCAAGTTACCAAGAGTATCTCACACGCACGGCAGAACCTGGCAAGCTAACTGTGGCATATTCAATATGCCAAAAACAGTAATAACAAGTCTCACAATGGTGCCCGCTCGAGCAAATTGATAAACAATGAGATGACAGTGATACAGTGATAACAATGTATATAGGGCAGGACCATGACATCGTTCTGTTTGTTTGAAGCATTTTTCAGTACTTTCACTTCTTTATTTCGACAGTATCATTATTTACAAGGTAAATGCTGCCCTTGTTTCTCTACTTGGGTTCAATCACTTGTCTGCATTTCATATGCATATTATTCAAAGAGGGTTGGAGCTGGAGTGATAGCACAGTGGTAGGACTTTTGCCTTGCATGTGGCTTACCCAGGTTTGATTCCTTCGCCCCTCTTGGAGAGCCTGGCAAGCTACCGAGAGTATCTCGCCCATACAGCAGAGCCTGGCAAGCTACCCGTGTCATACTGGATATGCCAAAAACAGTAACAACAAGTCTCATAAAGGAGACGTTACTGTTGCCCGCTCAAGCAAATCAATGATCAATGGGATGACAGTGATACAGTGATTATTCAAAGAAGGTCATACTTTATAGAGTTATCTATCCTAAATAATTCTTGTTATAATTGTCATATTATAACATTATAATATTATATAAAAACTCTTTCCTCTTCTCTTAATGTTTATTCCACCAAACTGAGGACAACTTAAACTTTATTTTTAAGAAACCAAACATTTATTTATTACTCAATGCATATTCTGAGCCCCAGGCACTGTTCTCAACATTTAGTAATTCCTTCACCTTTGGAACAACTTATTTCCTTTAAGCTACATTTTAAATTCATGAGCAAATGGAGCAGCGGGAGATCAAATGCATTTCAAAAGGGTTGCATTGTTAGGAAATGAAGTCAGAAGTCAAATGTAGGCTCCTGGTTAGAAGGGTTTATATTTCTTGCCATCACTCAATATTGTCTCTGCCTTTAAATCTACTAGTGATAACTGCTCTGCATTGCTCCAAATGTGTTGCAAATTTTGCTACATTCAAGAAACTTGAAATAGCAGAGTAACTTGTGGTTATTAACAGATGGGGCAAATGAATGATGTGCTGTGTTTCTATTTTGTGTGCGTGTAATTTTTCTCTAACCGTTAAGAATAGCAATGATCTAAAACGGCTCAGCACTATCATAACTTCAATATCTTGATTTACTCACATAGTTAAAGGTGCACATTAACAAATCTCTTACATATATCCAAAATCCACTGCAATTTTTGTGCAAAAGTCCTACTTTTTAGCTTTTTAGCCAAGATTAAAAAGTTAATTAGTTACAAAAAAATCAAAAGATCAAACTCCCTCCCCCCTCCATGGGGGTGGTCTGAGTGATAGTACACTGGATAAAGCACTTGCCTTGCATAACATCAACCTGATTTGATTCCTGATTGGTTCCCGGAATCCCCATGAGACTGATCCCTAAGCACATAGTCAAGAGTAGCCCTGAGCACTGCTAAATGTGACCCCCCCATGGAAAACAAAAAGACTAACTAGAAATGGGATGATTATTTTTACTGCTAACCTTATAATCAAAGCCTACTTTTGTAAGTAAACCATGTAAATACCCAAGTTTCACAAATGACACACATTATGAGCTTGTAAATCACATTGTCTCCTGATTATGTGACTATACATTTAAGCCTATGCTTGTATATTTCTCTACATTTGCTGAAGTAAATATCAGCTATTGTAAATTTAAATTATATTTATAATACTTGTGAAAGGTTATGTCCTTGTTTGTTTTGAACATGGTTAAACATATATGTATATGTGTGTGTATAGTTACACTAAGTAAATATTATTATATTATAGTTTAGTTTAAACTAAACATTTCTGGAAATTGTCAGAAATAAACTTCAGATGTAGAGGCGATTTTAAAAATGGAGTATGTGCTTTGGTAAATAAAGCTGTTATTCAATTAGTATAAAGTTTCAGTTATGCAATATGTAAAAGTTCTAGAGAGTTGCTGTGCATAGAGTTCATTTAGAATTATACACTTAAAAATTGTTAAAAGGGCAGAGTTTGAGTAATTTTTGCACAACTAAAAAGATGAACAAAGTTGCCATTATATTTTACAAATTAAGAACTAAGTCTCAGAAATGTTGAATCATACTTCCAAGATTAAATAGTAAATAAATTATATATCAAAGATGAAAACTCACAGAACATGAACAATCTCATACCTGGAGCACCCTAGGAAAGGAACTTATTATAAGTGTGAGTTATTTATCCAGCAAGAATTTGTTTTCTTTTTCATTTTTAACCTTTTGTACTTCTTTTCAACTATATGATACGTCAAGATTTCAAAATAGGTCCAGAAACTGGCTTCCACCTACATAGTTCTGGCTAAAAGTCAAGTCAACAAACAGATCTGCAGAGAGTGATAAGTATGTAGAGTTGAAGAACTTGATGTGTGATATCTTTACTTCCCCAAGCAGCTGGATAAAACCTGTATCGAGAAAATAAACAATTGACTCAAATGTCCAGATGTTTGATAAAGATGTCCAAATGATTAAATGAACATGCAACTTCCATTATAGTGTTTAAATAACCCAAATCATTGAAAACTATTTTATAAGTTATAATCAACTTAGACACTTTAAGAAGACACTAACAGATTGTGTTTTGTTAACATGTTATCACTTTCTTCTTACAAAATACTTTATAAAACCTTATATAGAAAGATGATAACATGAGTCTGTAAATTGGCTGCATTATTTACTGGCGAGAAAAGTATGATTTAGAAGAACCAAATGTCCCAGAGTTCAATTTTGAAATATGTTGTTTCCTTCTGCAAAAGAAAAGTCATGGAGAACCATCATTCCACATAATTGTGATTACTAATCATCCGGAGAAATTTAGTCATTACCCAAGAGATGTGACCTTTGAAAACAAAATTATTTGAGACTAAAGTCATTTTGAAAAATTTTAAATTAACGCTTTATAGCACAACTTATACACAGATCTTTCCTCTGTAAAATGTTTTAATGAACAGATTTTTTTTCTAATAAAGACTTTAGCCCCAAAATGACAATAGATTTTGGATATATGTAAGTAGTTTGTTAATGTGCATCTTTAACTTTGTGAGTAAAATCAGATATTGACTTTTTTATGCATTCAGCAATAAAAAAATTCTGTATTTAATCATAGAGTTGCTTGTATCATGAGTTTTTAATCAGAAGCATAGTCTGATCATCAGATATTGGAGAGTCATATTTTATGGTAAATATGGAGGGAAAATTCTTAAAACCTGTTAAATACCTGCATTGAATTACCCTACTTGAAAAGTCTAGAACTCAGTTGTGGGATTTGAGAATCCTATCAATTGAATTACTAGACTCTGTAAGCAATAGCCTGGTTCTTTAGGTCTTTTTAAAGACCTAGATGTTTGTATTAGGTTACTTGGGATGCTAAAACATTTTATTTACCTAAGGCGAAAGATACTTATGATAACATAAAACAGATTTTCTCATTAGCTTCCTTTCTTGTGGCAAAATAAAATACACTGGATAGTTAAGAGTTTTTGAAATATGATCATATTACTTTTTCTCCTAGTTCCTTATTATTAAATAATAATAATAAAGCTAGAAAAATAAATTTTCATTCTAGTTAAAAGTGTAAATGCTTAAATATTCTTAAATGAAAATGTTCAACTTAACATGACTAAAAGTGAGTTAATCAAAATATTCAATGCAGCAACAAAGATATATATGTATACATATACATATAAAAGTTGTAGGATACCTTTAATAGATACTGATTATACACATAATTTATATATTTTTGTAACTTATTGGTTTTCTCTCTTCCATCAAATATTTTAGATTTATTATGTTTCTGCATTCACCAAGAGTTAGCAATTTAATAAAATGTGGTGGAAAGGGAAAAATTTACTGTGAAACTAGAAGTCATTATTTTCTGTACTGATCCAAACACTTTGCAACTGTAAAATATTTTTTACAAACTGTGCTTGCATCAGCCTTATCTCTTAGGAGATCTCCCAAATGCTTAACTGTTTCTTGGTTTCATAAACAAAAGTTTTCAATATATTGGAAAAGTCTAAATATAACTTGCATTTTCCAAGGATTGAAAATCTTTGTCCAGTTTCCCTCTGTTTTAAAATTTACAACCACATCTGAATAAAGGTAACCAGAGAATGCTGGATTCAGGCCCTGTTTCTAGAACTTTCCAATATGCTGAGTTTACCATATCTCCCAATGTTTATGCATTTAGGCCTTCAGCAAAATATTTTGGAAAACTACTAGCCAACAAGATAAAATAAAGGAATATTAAACAGAAGTAAGAGTAATCTGAAACTTATTCCCATTTCTCCGCGCCCGCACCCCCAGAATGACTGACGAAGAGGACGGAGCTGCTTGGGACACCGGCAGCCCACCAGCAACCTGCAGTATGTGACTTGAGAGTTTCCGCCAGGTCCCCCGAGCGGGGGCCTGGCGTTTCTCTTTTTTTTTTTTTCTTTAATCTATCTCTCTTCCCCTCAACCTCTGGGCACAGCACAGCATCTATCCCACTTCTGAGCACAAAATGAAGAGACGCACCCAAGTGCGCGGCGCGGCTGGCGGGGGATCAAGGGCGGGGAAGTACCGGTCCCCGCCCACATCGGACACTTAAAGAGAGTGCAGCCACGTGGGCTTTCCCATTTCTCCGCGCCCGCACCCCCAGAATGACTGACGAAGAGGACGGAGCTGCTTGGGACACCGGCACCCCACCAGCAACCTGCAGTATGTGACTTGAGAGTTTCCGCCAGGTCCCCCGAGCGGGGGCCTGGCGTTTCTCTTTTTTTTTTTTCTTTAATCTATCTCTCTTCCCCTCAACCTCTGGGCACAGCACAGCATCTATCCCACTTCTGAGCACAAAATGAAGAGACGCACCCAAGTGCGCGGCGCGGCTGGCGGGGGATCGAGGGCGGGGAAGTACCGGTCCCCGCCCACATCGGACACTTAAAGAGAGTGCAGCCACGTGGGCTTTCCCATTTCTCCGCGCCCGCACCCCCAGAATGACTGACGAAGAGGACGGAGCTGCTTGGGACACCGGCAGCCCACCAGCAACCTGCAGTATGTGACTTGAGAGTTTCCGCCAGGTCCCCCGAGCGGGGGCCTGGCGTTTCTCTTTTTTTTTTTTTTCTTTAATCTATCTCTCTTCCCCTCAACCTCTGGGCACAGCACAGCATCTATCCCACTTCTGAGCACAAAATGAAGAGACGCACCCAAGTGCGCGGCGCGGCTGGCGGGGGATCGAGGGCGGGGAAGTACCGGTCCCCGCCCACATCGGACACTTAAAGAGAGTGCAGCCACGTGGGCTTTCCCATTTCTCCGCGCCCGCACCCCCAGAATGACTGACGAAGAGGACGGAGCTGCTTGGGACACCGGCAGCCCACCAGCAACCTGCAGTATGTGACTTGAGAGTTTCCGCCAGGTCCCCCGAGCGGGGGCCTGGCGTTTCTCTTTTTTTTTTTTTTTTCTTTAATCTATCTCTCTGCCCCTCAACCTCTGGGCACAGCACAGCATCTATCCCACTTCTGAGCACAAAATGGAGAGACGCACCCAAGTGCGCGGCGCGGCTGGCGGGGGATCGAGGGCGGGGAAGTACCGGTCCCCGCCCACATCGGACACTTAAAGAGAGTGCAGCCACGTGGGCTTTCCCATTTCTCCGCGCCCGCACCCCCAGAATGACTGACGAAGAGGACGGAGCTGCTTGGGACACCGGCAGCCCACCAGCAACCTGCAGTATGTGACTTGAGAGTTTCCGCCAGGTCCCCCGAGCGGGGGCCTGGCGTTTCTCTTTTTTTTTTTTTTTCTTTAATCTATCTCTCTTCCCCTCAACCTCTGGGCACAGCACAGCATCTATCCCACTTCTGAGCACAAAATGGAGAGACGCACCCAAGTGCGCGGCGCGGCTGGCGGGGGATCGAGGGCGGGGAAGTACCGGTCCCCGCCCACATCGGACACTTAAAGAGAGTGCAGCCACGTGGGCTTTCCCATTTCTCCGCGCCCGCACCCCCAGAATGACTGACGAAGAGGACGGAGCTGCTTGGGACACCGGCAGCCCACCAGCAACCTGCAGTATGTGACTTGAGAGTTTCCGCCAGGTCCCCCGAGCGGGGGCCTGGCGTTTCTCTTTTTTTTTTTTTTCTTTAATCTATCTCTCTTCCCCTCAACCTCTGGGCACAGCACAGCATCTATCCCACTTCTGAGCACAAAATGAAGAGACGCACCCAAGTGCGCGGCACGGCTGGCGGGGGATCGAGGGCGGGGAAGTACCGGTCCCCGCCCACATCGGACACTTAAAGAGAGTGCAGCCACGTGGGCTTTCCCATTTCTCCGCGCCCGCACCCCCAGAATGACTGAAGAAGAGGACGGAGCTGCTTGGGACACCGGCAGCCCACCAGCAACCTGCAGTATGTGACTTGAGAGTTTCCGCCAGGTCCCCCGAGCGGGGGCCTGGCGTTTCTCTTTTTTTTTTTTTTCTTTAATCTATCTCTCTTCCCCTCAACCTCTGGGCACAGCACAGCATCTATCCCACTTCTGAGCACAAAATGAAGAGACGCACCCAAGTGCGCGGCACGGCTGGCGGGGGATCGAGGGCGGGGAAGTACCGGTCCCCGCCCACATCGGACACTTAAAGAGAGTGCAGCCACGTGGGCTTTCCCATTTCTCCGCGCCCGCACCCCCAGAATGACTGAAGAAGAGGACGGAGCTGCTTGGGACACCGGCAGCCCACCAGCAACCTGCAGTATGTGACTTGAGAGTTTCCGCCAGGTCCCCCGTGCGGAAATCTCTCTCTCTCTCCTTCAACTTTCTCCCTGGACTTTAGACAGAAACCCAAAACCGCGCGGCCGCTGCTGCGGCCGCGCGACTTAATGTCATCTTAGTATCAGCAGTATGTAATGGTTCCTTCTTAATGGGTCGGACTTTTGTGGGTGATCCTAACAAGAATAGTAAGTATTTTGTTGAAATATTGAAGGCAATCAAAATGGTAGCCATCTCTCTAGACTGAACTAAGCTATATCCCCACGCTGGCTGAGAAGAAATATCCTTCTTTCTCGGGAAGAAACGTGGCGTGGTGTCAAACATAGTGTGATGTCCATTAAGCAAACAGACCTGGTGGCGTGGGAATGGGAAATAAGGGGAAAAATTAGGTACATGGACCAGCGGGACGCTGGTGGTATCTCGAGCCGGAGCCGATATCAGCGCAAGAGCTTTGGTTCCAGAAACTGCTTCCAGACACTCTACTAGACTATCAACTAAGCCAGAGCCCCACGCCGGCTGATGACGGGAAATAACCATCCTCTTCGGTTTTTTTTCCCTTTGTCAGACAGCGTGGCGATTACTAAACAGGCGTGAACTCGGTGGCGCGGGGCAAGGGGGAAAAAGAAAAGTTATGTAACAAACAGCAGGACTTAATATCTCTATATGCTTAGTAATGGAGAATTATCAAATGCCTCATTGGCAATAGGACTGTCTTTTTCTTTTTGGGGGGAAACCCCAGCAACGGTAGTGAGTTGTGTGTTGAAACATGGAATGTAATCGAGATAAGCGCAAATGAAGTGAAACCTATCACGTATAAGGGTGGGGACTAGGGAGGTGGGAGGGGGCGGCAGATAGACTGGGGGGGTTGGGAATGTAAGATGGGCACTGGTGAAGGAAGGGGTATTTGAATATTGTATAACTGACATAATCCTGAGAACTTTGTAACCCTCCACTTGGTGACAATAAAAAAAAAAAAAAAAAAAAAAAAAAAAAAAATCTGAAACTTATTGGACTAAATAACTTTCTTCATGTGCCCCAAAATATGGCTGAAATGCACCCTATGCTCATATTTTTATTGTGTGTGTTTGTGTGTGTGCATGTGTGTGTGGTGTATGTTTCGCATTTTCTAGGACCTTCTCTTTGAAAGATACTACTATATATAGCACTTTAAATCAGTATTCAAAATGTATGACTTTTATTGCACTGTAACACTGCACTGTCAACCCATTGCTCATCAATTTGCCTGAATGGGCACCAGCAACATCTCCATTGTGAGATTTGTTACTGTTTTTGGCATATTGAATACGCCAACGGGAGCTTGTCAGGCTCTGCCATTCGGGTGGGAAACTCTTGGTAGCTTGCCAGGTTCTCTGTGAGGGATGGAAGAATCAAACCCGAGTTGGCAGCACAAAGCAAACACCCTACCCACTATGCTATCGCTCCAGTCCATGAGTTTTATTATTATTTTAGCAAATTGTTTACAAAGCAGAATAGAGGAAATTGGGAGAAAAGACTTCAAAAAAGGATTTTTTTAATCAAGAACAATATATCCAATATATTCATAATTATACACTACTTGAAGAAAACTAGAAGCATTTGCCACACTCCTAAATTGAAGACCCATATTTCTGTAGATGTATAGAATACAGATGTCTGTGAGAATCTCTGAAGGCAATTTTACCTAATCATTATTTTTATTGAATACATATGCAATATACAACATGCACATCTATTAAACTGTGAGAACTACATAGCCCTTAGTCTCCAATCAGTTCTGAATTGGGTGAGTTATGTGAGCAGTTTATAAGATAATCAGTTTCAGAGTAACACATAGTAGTAGACAGAGAATAATTCATTTTTATTTGGGCCAAGTAGAAATGTTTAGCAAACCAATTAGCATTTGAATTAGATCTTGAACCAACTTGGGGTGGGGAGGGGGAAAGCAACCACAAAACAAAAAAACAGAGCAGTATAAACTGAACTATAAGATACTGCTGAAAGTGTGAATGACCCAGACATTGAGTGAAAAATATGTAAATGTAGAGAATACTCATAAAATTTTATTCTAGTTGAGATGACAAAAGGCTCCACCTGAAATAGTCAGCGAATCATAAAGAACATTTTTTTTTTAAGTTTCAAAGAAGTTACTCACTGAAAATCATGGGAACTAGGTGAAAGTCTATAAAATGCAATTGAACATCGTTTACTCTTAGTTAATAACTTAGGTTAAATATCTTGTTATTTATTAATGACAAGCTGTAGGCTGCTTGTCACTAGAGTATAATAAATTACGACACTCTTGTATGTAATTCTGATAAACATAATTAGCTTTTAAATGTGAAAACTACCTGAGGAAATAAATACTTCCTTCTCAGCTTAATACTACTTAAATATGCTGCAATAATGCTATTGAAAGCTAATTTTGGATCAACTGATCAACTGTTCTTTTAAAAGTAAAATATAAATGATAAGCTTCAACTAAAGATGACATTTTCCCACACATGAAACTCTTTCACAATTGCTAACCCAACAACAAAAAAAAATCTTTATGCCAAATTGGCAGAAAAGAGATGATAGGTAACAAAGAAACACACAGGAACAATCATAATACTACAATGGCGAAGGTGTGATTTTTAAAGTTTTTGGTCCTTCTTTTATTGCTATGCCACTACTCAAATTTTTGCTTAACCTAGATTTATTTTTTCATTTTTTTTTTCAAGTGTTAGTTGAATGCCTACAATACTCCAGATACTCTCGTCTATCAGACTTACCAACAAGAAGATATTCTGGTAAGCTTGATCAACATAGTGAACTGATAGTTCCACAGTTCTGTGAGATGTGCAATTCTTAAGAAAGTGTATACATACAGATATATCAATAGATAAGATAAAGAAGTTTCCAGAGAAGCAAGAAAGGTTATTATTCTCTAGAGGAAGAAAAGCATCCAGGGATATAAACTTCTGGGCACTGATCTATGCAGTGACTTTCTAAAAGAATTTAACACCAGAACAAAGACTCTAGAAAATAGCTATATACCAGTGGTACTACAATTTTACCAAATGCATTAACAAACTTCCGTATGTCAAAGAACATCAACAAAATGAAAAATCAATTTGTCAAGTCAGGAAAATTATTTGAAAATCATATAACAGTGCTCAAAACCAAAATACATACCAACTTAATAGCAAAAGAATCTGAGCAGAAATATGAAGAGACAGGTGTTGGAGCACTGTATGATGGAAACCCAACCATGCAGCTTTGTAACTGTATATCTCACTGTGATTCAATCAAAGACAAACAAACAAACAAACAAACAAACAAAGAGCCATGTTTAACATAGTCCTGTGCTATGTTCTTCCGCACCTGGGGAGTTCCCACATTTCAAGAAACTTTTCTACTTTCCAAAAATAAATCAATAAGGAGAAAAGCTGAATAAAAATAGATGGATAGGATCACTGAAAGATGCTGAGCATCACTAACCAAGAGGAAAACATAGTTTAAACCCTCCAATTATATCATTACAATCATTTTAGAATGTTCATCATCAAAATGAGCAAAACTAAACCAGGTTGACAGGGACTGGAGAAAAGAAAATCCACTATTGCTAGGATTGTAAATTTGTGGAATCCCTATTAAAAAACATTATAAAGTAGGGCATTTGCCTTGCACATGACCAACTCGGGTTCAATTGCTCTGTCCTCTCAGAGAGCCCGGCAAGCTACCGAGTGTATCTTGCCTACACAACAGAGCCTGGCCAGCTACCCATGGTGTATTCGATATGCCAAAAACAGTAACAACAAGTTTCACATTGGAGATGTTACTGGTGCTCACTCGAGCCAATTGATCAACAATGGGACCACAGTGCTACAGGGCGACAGTGCTACAGTGCTACATAGATAAATTAAAAATAAATCTATGATGTGATACAATTCCACTTCCTCAAATGTATCAAAATGAAATGAAATAATTGCTTATCTCAGAGATATATACCCAAAACTCACTGCAGCATTATCAGCTAAGATACAGAACAATCCAACTGTTTAATCAATAGAAAAGATGCAATGAATACATTCATAATTAAATGATTGTATGTTTATACACACACATATATACACACAACGAACTATTATGCAACTAAAGAAAATATGAAAACTTTGCCATTTGCAACAACATAAATGGAAAGTAAGGGCATTATAGTTAAATAAGTCAAACTTAGTCAAATATGGGATATCATTTGTAGGTGGATTCTAAGAACACAAAGAAAAAAATTAAAGGTTTAAAACCTAATTATCTGGTAAAGAAATTGTACTAATGGTTCCCAGAGGACAGCACTCACTTTATGTGAGAAGCATGAAGTGTTTGAAGATGGTCAAAGAGTACAAGCTTCTTTATGAGTAAGTGACTTTTATGACTTTTATGCTCCAGGTTGAAGACTGCTGACTTTTCCTTGAGCCCTCATGGAGCAGAGAACACAAAGGTCAGGGGAACATAAAGTGGGGAAGCGAGGTCACTTGTGCTTATAAAGACAAGAATCTCATAATGGGAACTCCACCCACATGATCTCATCTAATCCTAATTATTCCCAATGGCTGCATCTCTAATACCATGACGTAATGGCTGTGGGATGCTTTCAAACATATGAATGGGGGTTGGGGGGTGCTCAGTCTATAACATCTTCCATCCCACTGCAGAAACACATTTCTAAATCTATTGTTATGATCCATCAAAATATTGTTCCTAATCCAATTAGTGTCCAATTACTTTCAGTGTCTCCTTTGCACTGTTTCTTTCAGTCTTCCATTTCTTTCTTCCATTTTTGTTTTTCCAGATGGCACTCTTTAACAGAGTGCTAGCACATGTTTATGTCTCTGGTTCTAACTTCCAAGAACTTGGGTTTAAAATGAGTGGAAATGAAGAATTTGGAGGAACAGAAAACATTCTCAGCAAAATGTCCTCTTAGTTAAATTATTAGTCAATGATTTGATACCCAAATCTCTATCATATCTCGATATTTTGATATATTTTTGTCATGCCACAATGATCAATAGAATCAAAATAAGCTCAGCGTGACAACCTGAAACCTTTATAAGACATAAAGAAGAAAATTATTCATGGATTTTGTATGTGCTACTCCGTCAACTTCTATAAAGTGTTTCATGCTCTTGGAGTTTATTATATTTTGAGACTCAGAACTGCTTTCAGGATATTTTTTCACATTTTTAGAAAAACTAAAATGTTATTTCTTTTTTATTAATTTTTAAAATTTTATTGAATCACCATGAGCTACGGTTACAAAACTTCATGTTTGAGTTTCAGTCATACATTGGTTGAACACCCATCCCTCCACCAGTGCACATTTCCACCACCAAGGCCCCAGTTTTCCTCCCCCCCACCCCCCATCCCATCCTTCCCCCTGCCTCTTTGGCAGACAATTTCCCTCTTTCTCTCTCCTTTTAGGCATTATAGTTTGCAATACAGATACTAAGAGGCCATCATGTTTGGCCCTTTATCAACTTTCAGCACAGATCTCTTATCCCAAGAGATACCTTAAACCATCATTGACTTGGCGATCCCTTTTCTATCCCAGCTGCCTTCTCTCCCAGCTCATAAACAGGCTTTCCACTGTGAAACAATCTTCCTTCTCCTTGTCTCTACTGTCGTTGAGTGTTAGTCCATATTATGATATTTTATATTCTACAAATGAGTGAAGTCATTCTATGTCTGTCCCTCTCTTTCTGACTCATTTCACTTAGCATGATACTCTCCATGACGATCACTTACAACCGAATTTCATGACTTAATCTTTTCTAATAGCTTCATAGTATTCCATTGTGTAGATGTACCAAAGTTTCTTTAACCAATCCTCTGTTCTCAGGCACTTGGATTGTTTCTAGATTCTGGCTATTGTGAACAGTGCAGCAATTAACACACAGGTGCAGATGTCATTTCTTTGTTGCATTTTTACACCCTCAGGATATATTCCCAGAAGTGGTATTGCCATGGTCATATGGAAACTCAATTTCTAGTTTTTTAAGGAGTACCCATATTGTTTTCCAAAAAGGTGGGACCAGTCGGCATTGCCACCAATGATGAAAGAGAGTCCCTTTCTCCCCACATTTGCTTCAGCACTGGTTGTTCATATTCTTTTTGATGTGTGACAGTCTCTGTGGTGTAAGATGATATCTCATGGTTGTTTTCATTTGCATCTCCCTGATGGTTAGTTATGTAGAGCGTTTTTCACGTGCCTTTTGTTCATTTGTATTTCTTTTTTGTTCATTTGTATTTCTTTCCTGAGAAAGCTTCTGTTCATTTCTTCTCTCCATTTTTTGATGGGGTTGGAGGTTTTTTTTGTGTGTAATTCTTGTATATCCTGGATATTAACCTCATCAGATGGCTATTAGGTAAATATTTTTCTGCATTCCATGGACTCTCTTTGTATAAAATGTTATTTCTAAGGTACTGGTAGTTTTTAAGTCGTTTTACCAGATTAAAAAAAAAAGTTATGGAAACTTAAAAAATATTTAAAAACAAAATTGTCTTTTATTTTTAATAAAAATATGATAAAAACCAATTTCTACAATGGTGGGAATTGTATGCTTTAAAACATATAATAGATTCTTATTGAGTAACTGTGGGCTGGAGCGATAGCACAGCGGGTAGGGCATTCACCTTGCACGTGGCTAACCCGGGTTTGATTCCTCCGCCTCTCTCAGGGAGCCTGGCAACCTACCAAGAGTATCTCTCCCACATGGCAGAGCCTGGCAAGCTCCCGATGGCATATTCGATATGCCAAAAACAGAAACAAGTCTCACAATGGAAATGTTACTGGTGCCTGCTCGAGCAAATCGATAAGCAACGGGATGACAGTGATAGTGACAGTGAGTAACTGTGACTTACACTGCAATATATTTTACAGGGCAATTTCTTTAAAATTTTAAAAATGATGTTACCATCCTACAATCACCACCAAAGAATAGCACTTCAACTGTCTCTTAATCCATCAACACCCCTCCTTCAGCCTCTCTGGTTATGTCAGTCCTGATTTGTTTGAGCGGGCACCAGTAACATCTCTCATTGAGAGACTTATTGTTACTGTTTTTGGCATATTCAATATGCCAGGCTCTGCCTCGCAGGCTTCATACTCTCGGTAGCTTGCTGGGCTCTCCGAGAGGGGCAGAGGAATCGAACTCGGGTCGGCCGCATGAAAGGCGAATGCCCAACCGCTGTGCTATATCACTCCAGCCCATGTCAGTCCTGATAAGGGATTTAATTATTTTTGACTATTCCTTTGCGTTGCTTCTCTATATCCGATAGATCAGTGAGATCATTCAGTATTTGTATTTCTTCTTTGGGCTTTTTTCACTTGGCATGCTCTGCTTCATTCTGCTCAAAAATTAAAACACTCATCTCAAAACTCCAAAAATAATATATTTAATTAAAAAATATTTAGCACTATGAAGAATACATTGGACTGAAAGTTATACATTTCACATCTCCCTTTAGACTTTTATAAAATAATAAAAAGCTATGATGTGAAATTTTATTTTGTACATGACATTCTACACAGTGATTATTTGAAAAAACTCTCTTTTATAGTTAATAATGTCCAATAAATAAAAGACCATTAAGTAGATATTTAAAAGAACTTATGTAAAGTGATAGAACTCAATGTAAGATATTTGTATATTTCACCACAGATAGGAGCCTGAGAAACCTTAAGCATTAAAGATGCAGAGAAGCAACTGCTCCCACGCGTTACAATACTGTAATTGTAATCTGTGGTATTTTCTCTCTGTAGGCAGTAATGTAACATAGCCTTCTTTATCTGAAACACAACTGTGTAAGAGGTGACTTGGCATGACAACAAAACAGTTTTACCATCGGCGGACAAAGAGAAATATGTTCAACAAATGATTTCAGTGCATTGCCTCTCCATTTCCTATTTTTTAAGAAAACAATAACTATCCACAGGACTATCTGGTGTGGGAAGATTAAAAAAAAAAATCTAACCATTGCGTTCCACCATATAATGAAACAGTCACCAGATGTGAATTTTCTCTGTCCTTCTAGAAGACACTCTCAAGTAGTAAAATTATTAGACTACCTAACTGGAATTGTATTCTTTAGTATTTGGGAAGCAAGTTTGCTCACCACAAGAGTGAAGTAAAATGAGTCGAGCATTATGGTATTTTAATTTCTCCCGGTAGAGTCGACTGAATTAGACACCTCTGTGCTCCGCTAGCATCTCGTGAGTCACCTTACTCTCCAGTCACGACTGAAAACGCCAGTTGCGCCCAGATGTGTAAGCTGGCTGATTTCGTCTCAGCTGCCTTGCATGCCTTTCAACCTTTTGCCTCCAAGCCACTTGGTCTTAGGGGAGAACCCATGTCCTGTGAGGCAGCATTTGAAAAACAGAAACAGGTGTTCCTAGATGAATGCTCCTTTCTCCAGGGGGCAGTGAGTGGCTAGTTCCTTGAGAGCACAATTTTAAGGCCTGTTTTAAAGAGTGCTCAAAAATTACCTGGCACAATCCAAGCCCAATTGCACACAGTATCAATTAACCTCAGGAATGTCTCCCGCCTGGCTCTCATGCCTACCCTCCTTTCACTTTCCCTAGTTGCAGTCCAAAATAAACTACCTGCATTCAAGTCTTTATTTCAGGCTCCTCTGTGGGGCCAGCAGGATGGAGGAAATCCAGGGGAAAGAGAAATCACTGAGGGATTAATTAAAACATGTTAATAGAATGGTAGCTCTCAGCATCCAAAGGAGACAGACGCACTGTTACTGTATCAACATTATAATAAATGTACTAAAAATAATAACTTTTAAGATGTGCAAATTTACAAAATGAAGTGAAAATTCATAAGATACATTTAAGCTCACTAATCTGCCACTATTCTAAACAATGCGGGCGTGCTAGGTGCAAGTTACCATCTGCTAACTGGGAGCTCCTTGTTATTTTTCAGTATATCCATATGGAATGAAGCCAGATTGTTCGGGAGTTTGAAAATTTCCTGACTGCTTTGCTTGGCAGAAACTTGAATCCACCTAACACCAATTTGTGCTTTATCTTTCATATACATCATGTATATAGTTTCAGAGAGATGTGAGCTATTGGAAAACATTGTTACTTTTACCCATAAAACTTCTAAAATCACAGCTACTCTCCGAGCTATTTTTCTTTTCCTTGAATTCTTAAGAAACAAGAGAATTTTAATAACTGTGTAGATTTTATTTATATGCTCCCTTGTGCTATTTCCCCAATGGAAGTGCTCTCTTTTTTACCATTTTAGTCACGTTTCATTGAAACCAATTATTTTGACCCAGAAGCAGATGTAAATAATGGCCTCAAAACACTTTTTTAAGTCCAAGAAAGAGATGAGTCAAATATCATGTATATACAACTCCTTGTTTGGAACTAACATAAAGTTTACCATAGTGAGACCGTTTTTAATATGTGCAGTTGACAATACTGCTTATTCCCTCCCAGCCTATTTTATTCTTAATAAAAAATAAGACAAGCTCATACCACATTTATTATGGTAGTTCAGACTTTAAGATCTTTGTAGCTGTACTCAATGACAGCCTATAAGAATGTAAAACGGAGGTGGAGAGTCTTCAAATGACTTTCCAAGATACAGGTTTAATGAATTATGGAGAATTTTGAGACCTCCACGCAGCTGCTTAGTCCTTGGTACCTATGTTCTTTGCTACATGTTTTCTCTCTGTGTGACTAAAGTTGCTGCCAAACTAAGAAAATTTTCAACATAGAGGAAAAAATTTTTAAAAAATAACAGGTAACAGGTACACAGACATAAATGTCCCTCTATAGGGAAATAAAAGCTATAAAGTCACTGCTTTGGGATAAGAATGGTTTCTTTTAATATTCAACAATGCCCATATATGCAAAGAGAATGAGAATGGAAAAGATTCCCATAGTGTGAAAATGTCCTGAGAAGTTAAGATACTGAGAAAAACTATAGACAATCTGCTTGCCTTCTCAATTTCTACCTTTATGTCTACAGGTTTACGTATCAGCTCTTGGCCATACAATGAAATGCAGGCCACCCAAATTGGATGAAATTCCTAGAAAATTTGGCAAGATTTTGGAATCATTTTACAAATTGTAACATAGGAATTTACAGCATAGCTCCTCTTTCATTTTACATGCACTTTAACTTAATATACAAATGTAATACACAATGGTGATTGAATCCTTGCATTTATAATCTGAAGTTCTACATGTGTAAGTGTGTTTACGATTTGGCTGTGATGTTGCCATTGAACCTTAAAAGGACCACCCAAAATATATGCAGTTGTAAACAAAACTTAAGCAGGGTAGTACCCTCTTCTGTCAATTTCCTGGGGAGATAGAAAATAATACCACTAAAATAATAGAATGACTAGAACAAATGAACTCTCCCTTTCTAATGAGTCATGGCTCATTAAAAATTAGACTGTGGGGGAAATTAGTTATGCAAGTATACAGCAACAGGCACCAGAAATTCTATGGGTGGAAGCAGTACAGGAATCCTGGATACCTACTTTTTACAGTGGTACCCCAGTTTCATCCCTGGCACCACATAGTTAACCAAACTGTCAGCTGTATCCTGGAAACCATGAATGAGTACAGCCAGTTCAGGAAATGTTTCTTCTGAAGCCAAAATAGTCTGATTTTGGCACTCTGGTGATAGTGGTGGTATACTAACTTTATATAAGTATAAAGTTATATGGATATGAAATATTGATATAACAAATAATAATAATATTGATTATATTATGATCATATTGCAGCTAATATGATAAAAAAGAAAAGAAAAAAAAAACAACAGAGACTACAACAAAAATGAAAGCAAAATTTAGACTTTATGGCTAGTGTGTTTTCTTAGACATCTCCATAAGTAAATTGGGTAGAATCTCAATTCACTATATTGAGTGAACTGACATATCACTGGAGAATGGAAATTTAAAGCTATACTGAGGTGCCAGTACATACCTACTAGAGGGACTAAAAATGTAAAACGTGACAGTACCAACTGCTGGCAAGGAAAATGTCAAATCAGAATTCTAGTTCACTGAGAAATTAAATTTAAAAAGGTATAGTCACTTTAGGAGATTCTTTTATGGAGCCCAAATAATCTTATTCTACCATTCAGCTTTTTTTGCTTCTGTGTATTTATTAAAAATTAAACTACTAATGTGGATACCTACACAAATTTTATAGAAACTTTATTCATGATTGTCAGTGACAATCAGTATTCCTTTCATAGATGAGTAAATAATTTTGGCATATCTCTGAAGTGGAAAATTTTTCAGGTTAAAACAGAATGAAGCTATAAAGTCATGGAAATACATGAAAAATAAAACTTAGATGAATACTCCTAAGTGAAAGATCTCGACTAAAACAGGTTTTGCTCCATATAATGCCAGAAATATAGAGAAGGCAAAGGTCTATAGGAAGAAAGGCAAAAATCTACAGAAAGAAAGGAAAGATCTATGGAAAATGTCTAGAAAATGCAAACATACAGAGAAAAAAAGAATACAGGTCCAGGGCTTTTGGGAAAATGGGGCAGGGATACACAGGTGAAATAGAAAATTTTAGTACAAGTGTAGTCCAAATAGTGCAATGTTGAGAACAGTATGGTAATATAGGACATTTTACCCCTACAGCACACAACAATTCAAATAGATGTATAGAAATTCTATCAATAAACTTTAGAGAAAATGGATAACTTTATAGAAAGTGGATAGTTAAGAGTGGGGAATTGGACAATTGGTAAGTAGAAGATTTTTTTTTATATAGAGAGTGACTTGTCACTTCCATATTGATTAAGGCCCATCCAGCTGCCAGAGATATTAAGAAATTTAAGTGATCACTGCCTCATCCAAGCTCTGAAACAAGGGGAACCAAATCCACCAGTGTTCTCTGATCTTTTCCCATCATATGCTGTTCCCAAATGTTGAGCCTGTCTGTCGCTCTAAACCTGATCCTTAGGAAACCGAAGGGAAAATCAACCGGGAACCTTTTTATTGAATCTCAACCATCTGCCACTCTTCTGCCTGGCTAGTTTTCAACTTATGTTCCTTATTTCTATAACCTTTCTCTGAAAGAGTTGAACCCTGACCCATGACCTTCCAGCTGCTTTCGAAGAGACAACTTCGTCCTATCCCTTTCCTTTACTGCATGTCTCAAACTAAAACACAGATTATATATATTGTGTCCACCTTTGCTATCCACCACCAGCTTTACCTGAAAACTTTACACTGGATTCCTCAAATATTAATAAGAAGCATAAAGAGAGTCAAACTATTTTCTCAACACTGAATTCTCTCTCATAAGGTTTCTCTCTGATGAGATGGATTTCCCTCTTTGGTTTAATCTTGCCAACTTTTAATATTTATATTAGACATGCCTGACTCTTCTTTCTCTGGATATTTGGCTATGTGGTCTAGCCAAAGTAACACCCTTCATTATTTCAAAATGTCTCTTGTGTGTCTCTTCTGTTCTTCATACAGTGCATTTAGGGTTGTACCATTAAGAACAAACAGCAAATCTTCATCCTCTGTGAGCTTACATTTAGTAATGGAGAGGAAAACAAAGCCAAACAAAACAAAAACCCACAAAATGTATAGTGACACAGACTATGAACCTTTTTATTTGCATGTTTGTTTCTGACTTTGTTTCATTTGGGAGTCAACCCTGATGGTGCTCTAGGAGTACTTATGCCTGGGTGCTAAAGGATCTTTGCCAGTAGTAGTTGGGAAACCAGGCAGTTCCCCTTGCAGGACATCCATCTTACCAGGGTTTCTCACATGTAAACCATGTACTCAACCCATTGAGCTATCCTTCTAGTCAAGTAAGAAAGGCTAAAGAAAAACACAGCTAGATACAAAAGATAAGAAGACTTGAGAGTGAGGAGTTATCCTCTCATGCACCATGGTCGAAGAGTGTTGGAATAGCATTTGAGCAAAAATCAAAGGAAAGGAAGCAAGCATTTTTATTGAAATCATAGCACAATTAATTATTCACGCAAATAAATATTGAACAATGTCTTCCAAGACATAACAACACTTAGCCAGAGCTGAATGCGAATGATAGCAGAAGGTGAAGTTTTGAAATAGAGAAAAAGAATGCACGCTGAAGTCTCTGAGGTTGAGAGCAAAATAAGTCACTGAGATAAAATGAAAAACGTATGCTAGCATCAGAACTAAACCTCAAAACGAACTCTGTTGGTCCGTGATTTTAGTTCATTGTATAATGAAATTCTTTGTCTTTGTCATCAACTTTTATTACTACGAGTGCACATTTTGGATGGAAGCGAGGAATCACAATGAATACATTGTGCTTCCATTAGCCTAAAACAACTGGACCATCAACCCTCCTTTATATTAAAAAAAAAAAAAAGCATAATGAGTCTTTCAAGAAAAACTGAAATACCGGTCAGCAATATCACATACAGGTGCTTGGATTATCTTCACCACCAAAGTGACACATAAAAGGTTGCCATTGACAATGCAGACGTACTCTTCTTCCAAAAACACAACCTCAGAGCTAAAGATTCCAGGCCGGCTGGCTGGGTCCCAAGTTTGCAAGCAGCAGACTCCTCCAGAAACCCCCACTGGCACTCACTCAGCTATGTGCCCCGTGGAGGGGTCCCACAGACACAGAGTTTTGCACGGCTGTTCTCTGAGCTTGCTTCTACCACCCACCGCAGTCCTTCCGCGAACATCCCCTCTGCCTTAGCCCGACTATAAAACTCACAAGATGACTCCTCCTGGGAAGGAGGAATGTGCCGGAGACATGGTGTGTCTACTTCATCTGGAGCATATAAGAAAGTGCTAGAAAATAGACTATATTATGTCCCTGGCCAGGTCCACAGCCATTCATAAAGGTACACAGCGAAGAAGCAGTAGTTAAAAGGCTGGCTTCAATACGGTATGAAAAAAAGAAGCATATATTTTATATCAGCCATCAAGTATTTGTCATCAAGTTGTCACACATCACTCCATAAACTGGCAGAAATCTTCTTTTTTTTTTCTTCTGTCTTGCCTTTGAAATCAGTCAACAGTACAAAAACATCATGAATCATTCCATCTGATTCTCAAATCACATGTCACAGATACAAGTGCCATCCTCATGAGGCATCTTATGCAAAGAAGTTAGGGACCCAACCTTAGTGTTTGGTGGTATCAGGATTTGATCCCAGATAGTCAATCAGCAGACTTCATGTGTACAAGCACAACCAGGAAGCTGTTCTTTACCATATTCCTTATAATGCATGATGCCGACCCCACCCCACAGCAGGTCCAGTAGACAGTCAACACACAGATTAAGTGACCACTGAGATTCATGTGCATTTCACTGCCTAAAGTGTAAACTCTATGTCAAAAATTGTTGGTGCCATTGTGAGCTTTCAAAGAGGTGGCTGACAATGGTCCTATTACCGCAATGCACACCAAAACAACGGTAACACACCACTTTTGTGTTGAAATTCACAATATTTTCCTCTATAATGTTGCCTCCTAAATCCCAAATTTCTCAACCTTGGAAGAAGAAATGTGCAGATATACTCCCTGTTCTCTCATAAACCCATAGTTGGCTTTCAAGATAGAATGACATACTTAATAATTTTTCTGCCAAAGTTTGGAAAAGAATATTGTGATACACATACATAGTATCCACTCATTTTTATTTCAGTAGACATGTGGGAATCCACCAAATATTTGCTTGAAGAAAGAAGCTTTTGATATGCAACCCTTTTCCCTCAACATATTAGATTCTTGATTTAATGCCTAAAGTAGTAAACCATAAGGGATATAAAACTCAAAGAGAAAGTAAGTTCATTGTTATACAGAAATAAATATATTTATGTATAATGCTATTTTTAAGGCATAAAAACTGTTCATAAAATGCATTCTGTTACCCGCAGTTCTCAAAGTTCTAGAAACATGTAATTCATATATTTTACATTTCTCAAATAGAAATTTTTATGAACTTTAGAATCAAACAGAAAAAATTACATCACCTAATCCTTCCTCTCAGATTTTTATTTCTTAACCTAGTTAAAAAAAAGAAACTTCCAGCATTGGAAACCTGAGTTATTTTCAAGCCCAGCTGTGTTAGACTATAAGCAAACTCCTATAAATCAGCTTATAGAGGCTTTATGTTAGCAACCTGAATAGTCAGAAATAATGTAGCACATTTTGGAATTTTTTTGTTGCAAGCACAAAATGAGATTATAAAAGTCAAATTGTTATGATAAAAATTAATGATTAAACTCTCATTTTCTAAAATTAGCTATTTAGCAATAGGTTCTGCCTATTTATAATTTTTTGTAAACCATATTCAGAAAAGAATGAGTTCAAAAGCTGTTCATTTGACTTAGTCTCTGAGGTGAAAATCAGTTGATATGCTAAAGGAGAATAGATAGAAGAAGGACCCAGATACTCTAGCTAATAAAACTGGTCACTATAATGATGCTTATGTAAGGTGTAGCTAGTCAGATAATGAAAAATGTGAAGGGGAAGAGATACAAACACTTTAAAGGGGAACATAGGTTGTATTACTTCCTCATTGGCCCTGAACTCCTATCTGGAGTGAGGGTAATGTTTCCTTATACCACCCAGAGGGGCAAAAAAAAGCAGCAAGTTGTCCAAAAATGAACAAACAACAACAAAAAGGCAAAGGTTGCAAAACCAACAAATACCAGATAAGTGATAGAGATCACAGTACCTGAGTAACAGAACAGCCCATTAGTCAAATCATTAAATGATGTGCTTTTACATAGGATACAAATATGTACATAAAATATCCATCAGTGCTCTTGAGATCAGCTTTGTTATTCTTTAACAGTACTCAACTTATACTTGGGTTAGAATTTCTGTATATTTTTCATCTATATCAACAAGTCAACAGTTCCCCATGTCCAGTGAATTTTTCTAGCACATTTTTAAATTAACATTTGTGGTCAAATGATCTTAAACTTCTTGATATCCACAAAGATCTACTCGCCCCCCCCCCAAAAAAAAAACGCATTGGTATTGTATATATGAACATTCTTTCCCCCAAATTCCACAGTTTTGTATATACACAACGCTTCTAATGAGCAGTGAAAATTGGAGAGGGGCAAAGTTTGGTTCCAAGTTTTCCTCGTGAACTGCTCCTTGTTTTAATTTCAGTGACCAAGTTAGCAGTCATAAAACTTAAGTTGTATAAAGTAACTTGCCTCCTTCTTGAAAAGCAAAAGAAAACAAACAGAAAGTGCATGTGGTATTTTAACATGAAAATTATAATCATATTTGTGTAACAGAAGTCTACATAGTCCAAGAACGATGGAATGACTGTCTTAGTATCTCTGAGGGCCCATTTTGCGAATCATCTATCTTGTCAACTAAATGTAGAGCAGGGAAAACTTCTCAAAAGTTCATTTCACTATCTATATGCAAAATCGAAACACGAATTCAATACACCTGGTTTTAAACATACAGATAAAAGTACCTACCATTTTCAAGTATCCACAATTTATATGTGCTATAAATATGTCAGTAAGCCTTTGCAACAATAAGACAAGATTACTTTGCACAAAAGTGGGTGGTGTGACAGAGTCAGCTAAGCAGCTGAATGCAAAGCTCACACTAATGACCAGAACTTGACCTTTCTTTGCATAGCTCAAAAGCCTGTTTTCCAGATCCATATGCTGCCTGTGACAGTACTCTAGCATTAACCTCTGCAAAATTAGGACCTGTCTGCCCATTACATTTTTGTACACTGCTAGTTCATTCTAGAAAATAATCATATGAGGCAAAGCTGTATGGTGATTTCCAATTAATATTAAGCTAGAAAGCACTCTGTGGGCATTAAAACTGATAATAAAATTAAATATGAAACAATTTACATGTAAGACAGAAAGGCCATTAAAATAACAATTTGGAAATATAGAAGAAAAACGAAGCACCCTTAAATTTGGAAAGAGTATAGAAGATAGAAAAAAATTTAAAACTCCTGGCAAGCTACCCGTGGCATATTTGATGTGTCAAAAACAATAACAAGTCTCACAATGGAGACATTACTGGTGCCCAGTAGAGCAAATCAATGAGCAACAGGATGATAGTGACAGTGACAGTGAAGTCCAAGGATGAGACTAAGATATTATTTGTTTATTTATTGCCATTTGATTGACAGGTTTTGATCTAACAGGATAGTTAACCAATTTAAGACGCACTAAAGACGAAGTAACCCAGAAAAGTGCAAAAAGAAAGGTTTTGCCTTTTAAGTTAGTTCCCCCACTAACTAGCTGAGTTTCCCTAAAGACTTTACTGAAGCCATTGAACCCCCTTTTACTCATACATAAAAGATAAGCATACGCAATTACTCCTAGGGAGATGCTTTGTGACTTTCATGAAGAAGTCTAGAATAAAACCTGGTACAAAGTCTCATATATTCAAGCATTATCCTCAACGGGGAAAAACTAAGAGCCTTTCCTCTAAGATCAGGGACAAGACAAGGATGCCCACTCTCATCACTTCTATTTAACATAGTACTGGAAGTACTTGCAATAGCTGTTAGGCAAGAAAAAGACATTAAGGCCATCCAGATAGGAAAGGAAGAAATCAAACTTTCACTATTTGCAGATGATATTATAATATATCTAGAGAAGCCTAAAACCTCTACTAATAAACTCTTAGAAACAATAGGCTTATACAGTAAAGTTGCAGTCTATAAAATCAATACCCAAAAATCCATGGCTTTTCTGGCATGGCAAACAATGCGTCAGAGGAAAGGGACATGAAAAAAGCAATCCCATTCACAATTGTGCCCCAGAAAATCAAGTACCTCAGAATCAGCTTAACCAAGGAAGTAAAGGACCTCTACAAAGAAAACTACAAAACGCTACTTCATGAAATAAAAGAGAACATGAGGAAATGGAAACATATCCCCTGCTCATGGATAGGGAGAATCAACATTGTCAAAATGGCAATGCTCCCCAAAGCATTATATAGATTCAATGCAAACCGTATAAAGATACTCATGAAATTCTTCAAAGAAATGGATAAAGCTATCCTGAAATTCATATGGAACAACAAACGCCCACGGATAGCTAAAACAATTATTGGGAAAAAGATGATGGGAGGCATCACCCTCCCCAACCTTAAACTTTACTATAAAGCAGTAACAAATAAAACAGTATGGTACTGGAATAAAGGAAGAGCTGCAGACCAATGGAACAGGGTGGAATATCCCTACACACAACCCCAAATGTATGATCATCTAATTTTTGATAAGGGAGCAAGAAATGTGAAGTGGAGCAAGGAAAGCCTCTTAAACAAATGGTGCTGGCACAACCGGACAACCACGTGCAAAGAAATGGGCTTAGAACTCGACCTGACACCATGCACAAAAGTCAGATTAAAATGTATTAAAGACCTCAACATCAGACCACAATCCATAATGTACATTATAGACAAAGTTGGCAAAACCCTCCACGATATTGAAGCTAACGGTATCTTCAAAGATGACACACAACTGATCAACCAAATGGAAACAGAGATAAACAAATGGGACTATATTAAACTAAGAGGCTTCTGCACCGCAAGAGATACAGTGACCAGAATACAAAGACAATCTACAGAATGTACAGAATGGGAAAGGATATTCACCCAATACCCATCTGATAAGGGGTTGATATCAAGGGTATATAAAGCACTGGTTGAACTCTACAAGAAGAAAACATCCAACCTAATCAGAAAATGGGGCAAAGAAATGAACAGAAACTTTTCCAAAGAAGAGATACGAATGGCCAAAAGGCACATGAAAAAGTGCTCTACATCACCAATCATCAGGAAGATGCAGATCAAAAAAACCATGAGATACCACCTCACACCACAGAAAATGGCACACAACCAAAAGAACAAAAGCAACCGCTGTTGGAGAGGATGTGGGGAGAAAGGGACCCTTCTACACTGCTGATGGGAATGCCGACTGGTTCAGCCCTTCTGGAAAACAATATGGACGCTTCTCAAAAAATTAGAAATTGAGCTCCCATTCAACCCAGCAATACCACTTCTGGGAATATATCCCAGAGAAGCAAAAAATATATAGTCGAAATGACATCTGCACTTATATGTTCATCGCAGCACTGTTTACAATAGCCAGAATCTGGAAAAAACCTGAGTGCCCGAGAACAGATGACTGGTTAAAGAAACTCTGGTACATCTATACAATGGAATACTATACAGCTATTAGAAAAGATGAAGTCACGAATTTTGCATATTAGTGGATCAACATGGAAAGTATCATGCTAAGTGAAATGAGTCAGAAAGAGAGGGACAGACATAGATAGATTGCGCTGGCATATAAAATAACAGAGTAGGAAACTAACACCCAAGAATAGTAGAAATGGTACCAGGAGGTTGGCTCCATGGCTTGGAAGCTTGTAGGATAACATTGGTTTGTCCCTCTTCCCTTGCCACAAGGAGTTTAGGTTTAAGTGCTCTGGAGACACTCCCATTCCTTTGTTTATCTGTAAACTCTTCTCTGCATCCTCCTTCCCAACCAGTTAATCACCTTTTCCTAATCAGATTCTGTAAGATTAGATTCTTCTAAGGATCCTGAACTTGTATTGTAAGTTAGTGCCTTTTGCATAGTTTACCTTAAAGCAATGACCTTTCTGTATGGAAACAAGAAGACAATATTATGCTTTTGTAACTTGGGATTTAATTGGCTTCGAATATTATTCATTCCTGGGCATCTGCTTTCTTAACTCAGTTGCCCTCAGTTCCTAGCACCCCAAAAGCAGGGTCCCGACGAGGGACAGGACAGATCCAGGGCAAGCGGTGAGTTATGTGCTACCCTGGTATTGAGATAGGCCAGGCCAAAGCGCCACAATACTCAAGTATAAGTTGAGGGCATGATCATAGACAATGCTGTCATGATCCAAAGGTAACCACGATACTAGGACCCTGCTGGTATTAGGAAGATTAACCTGGCCTGAGAACTGTGTAGTGAGATGTCCTCAGGAAGAACCAAACTTTATATCTCTTACTGTGCTCATACAGAATAACATTGCTAGAAATATTAGAAGTAGATTTACTACAACTATTTAAGCAGATTACTAGCTCACACCCTGATACACCCTTGTTTGGAATCACACCCTTGAGAGGATCTCCTTAGATGAGATTTCCTTAGATGAGATTTTGTTAATCTCCTCAAGAAATGGTCTTACCCTTCTTTGTTGATTTGTTGATGTTAAACCCACCTTTATGCTACTGCCCTATGTAATTTGCTATATGAACTGAGACTGTGGGGCAGAGAAGGGAGAGAGAAAGAAGACAAGGGGGACAGAGACAGAAGGGGCAGAAAAAGAAGAGAGAAGAAGACACAAGACACAGGACACAGAGAGACAGACGCAGAGAGACAAAGGCAGAGAGACAGACAGAAGAGAGCACAGTGGCACACACATAAGCAGAGCACAAGGTGAAAGAAGTGAGAACAAGCGGGGCAGAAAGAGGGATATAGGAAGATCCAGAGAGAGATCGAGAACCGGGAGAGAAGCAGAGAGAGAGAACGAAATAAACTGATCGAGCAACCAGTTTGGCCTTCTTCCTTCCTTCGCCTGCCTCATCATTGCCATCAACCTCCCCCAGGGTGGGGAAGCGGCGGCGTGAGACTACCAAATTCGGGCAGTGGGAGAGATAGAGCCCCACTGGCCCTCTTCTTTTTTGTGTTTTTACACAGAAGCTGGCCTTACAAACTGGGGAAGAGGGCAGTTCAGATAGAGAAGGGAACATCAAGTAAGCTCCGGTTGGAGTACCCACTCGGGAGGGGAGAAGCATGCTGAAAGTAGACTATAGATTGAACACGATGGCCATTCAATACCCCTATTGCGGACACAACATCCAAAAGGAGAGAGAGAGAACAAAAGGGAATGCCCTGCCACAGAGGCAGGGGGGAAGAAGGACGGGGGAGGGAGGATGGGATTGGGAAGTAGGAGGGATACTGGGTTCACTGGTGGTGGAGAATGGACACTGGTAGAGGGAGGGGTGCTCGAACATTGTATGAGGGAAACACAAGTATGAAAATATGTAAATCTGTTTGTTACTGTGCCCTCATGGTGACTCACTAATTAATAAATAAATAAATTAATTTTAAAAATCTCATGTGTTGCTAGCTTTTATAATTATTACAGGGGATTAAAAAAATCTTAGGAAAAAAGTTGGGGATAAAACTTCCCGACCTGGACTGGGACGATAGCACAGCGGGTAGGGCATTTGCCTTGCACCTGGCCGACCTGGGTTAGATTCCTTTGTCCATCTTGGAGAGCCCGGCAAGCCACAGAGAGTATCTCGCCTGCATGGCAGATCCTGGCAAGCTACCTGTGGCGTATTTGATATGCCAAAACAGTAACAAAAAGTCTCATAATGGAGAAGCTACTGGTGCCCACTCAAGCAAATCGATGAGCAACAGGATGGCAGTGATATGGTGATACAGTGATTAAAAGTCTAATCCAAGTCTCCTAAATATATTTCCTAAATCTTCACTGATAATGTCTTGCTGTTCTTTTTCTTCCTGCATCATCTCCTCAAAGGGCTATTAGAATTCGCAACTATAAATAGAGGATGCACAGTTAAATCTAAATTTTGTAAAGAGTGCTTCTTCTCAATATGTCTGCCTCAAATATTACTTGAGATATGCTTAAACTAAAAATGCTGTTTATTTGAAATTCATATTGAACTGAATATGTGGATTTTATTTGTCAAGATTCCTCTTCTTTTCTAACTATTCTATAGGTGAAGGGTATGAATTTGTACTTTATTTTCTTTAATTAGAATTGAAAAAAATGGATAAAATCTATTGCTACAAATCAAATATTACATAGAACAATGAAAGAATAGGGAAGATGCTAAATCGTGTGGATAAATCAATTTATTCACTTACGTCTGCAAAGTAAGTCTTTCCTCCTACTCCCATATAACAAAAAGAAAATAGTTTGAAATGTCAATGAAAATGAAACATTTTAAATGACCTTTCGAATAATTGATCATGGAAACTGATTTTATTTTTATAGAATACTTCTTAAGTTGAGCTTTCCAAATGACTTTATTTGATGTCTGAGTGACTTTTTAAGCATTGAAGAATGATAGGATTTGATAACACAACTTGTGTGCCAAACATTCAACAAAAAGCAGAAACATTTGTGCCAAAGAACTTGCATTTTTCATAGTACTTCAACTGTTTTTCTGAAAAATAGCTCAGTTTTGGAAGTTCATGCATCTTAAGCAAAATCACACAAGAATTATCTACAGAAGTCTTATGGCACAGAGTTAAATGATTCAAAGAATTTTATTAGTAGTCAATGTTATAAACAGGAAATACATTTACCACCACTTAACTACTTTGGAAGGTATAAATGGTAATTAATAAATTCTTGAAGAAGGAGAAAATGGCATAAATTCTTGGCCATATTTACACTGCAGCACTCAAATGATTTGCTTCAGGTTTTTTTGTTTTTTTCTGGTTTGGGTTTGGTTAGTTGGTCTTTGGCAACGTTCAATCTAGACAAAAATACCTTCTAGGACCAAGTGAATGATTAAACTTGGAATACAAGCTGCCTTCCTCTGGATTCCAAAAGCATAGCCCATGAGAATTATGAAACAAAAGGAATACAATGAAAGTGTAAATGTGTAAACTTAAAACTTACTTTTGCAGAGAAATTCTGCTTTCTAAGAAAAACCCTCATAAACTTTACATAGTATCATCTATAATTTCTAAGAATACAGTGTAACCACCTTATCATAAGGGCAGAAATAGTCAAATTATTCTGAGAAAAGAAAGTTTTAGAAAATTCTTTGGAAAGATTTTTCTAAATATCAAAGAGAGAAGATAGGATTATCCTAAACCAGTAATAAGGAGAGCATTTCATTCTGCATGAAACAAAAACACTCTAGATAGAGAACGAGAGAGAGAGAATGAACACACACATATACATAGAAACAGACATAAGCCAAACTGCTATGAAATTAAGCAATTCAAAATTATGGTATGGTCAAATCGTAAGATTAAGGATTTGGGACCAGAAAAATAACGTGCAATAATATACATTAAATATTAGGGTTAAAAAGTTGGTCAGAAGCATAAGAACAGAGGCAGGTTGAAGAATTATATTCAGCAACATTTAAGGTTCTAATCAACAACTATGCATAGTTGAACTGCGGATTTATCTAAGAAGATATCTAGAAAGAATAAAGGGTTGAAAAATAAGTTTTCTGTCTTCTGGGTTTATCGCCTATCATCTGGTTATGATTTGTATATCTTGTCATTATATTCCCACAAATAATATAATACACAATCTAGAGATAGCATGAATCATAAAATATATATATATATACATATATATTATTGCTTTAGAGTTTGCTTTCTAAGTGTTTTTTATTTTGTTATCTCAACTTAATTTCCCACAGCTACTATACAAGGCAGGGCTTAGAGTTTTCGTTAGTTTAATGCCAATTGGTTTGGTACCTTTGACCCCAGCTCAGCAGATGTTGGTCACAGAGAAGGAGACAAATAAACATTAAAGATTGCCCAAGCAGCCCTTATTAGTCTCACAGGCCATTTATTCAACACAATATCACTCCCCCAATGGTCCTCTGGCTCCCAACATTGGCCCCATTGTTGACAGAGGTATCAGGGACAGAGCACAATATTCGATATGTCCATGAGGATCGGAAGCTGGGGTATTTCACAAAGCTATCAGAAAGCACCCTTAAAATATAAAGTTCTGATAATTTCCTATTCCATACTTGCCCGTGCTGCCTTTATATCTAAAAGACCCCAAACAGTTTTATTCTATGTCTGTTTGATGCATTTTTGCAATAGGCAAAATTATTATTCTTTTCTGTGTGCAAATTAGCAAACATTTTGCATTCTAATACCTAAACTACATTAGTTATGGACATATCCACTCTTTGGGGGGGTTTGTTACAGGACTGATTCCCACAAGTTAAAACCTTTTTATCGATGTCTTAGTTTGTGCTGGTATAACAAAATGCAATGCCCTGAGCGACTTACACAACAAATATAATACTTCCCTGTCTGGAGGCTGGACACTCCAAGGTCTTTGTGAAAATTCACTTCCTATAGAATCTTTTTACTATAATCTTTTGGGTGGAAGAGGTAAGAGGCATAAGGTTCTCTGGAATGTCTTTTTAGGAAGCATCCATTCTATTCTTTTTTTTTTTTTCCTTTTTCTGTCGTACCCGGGCTGGAGTGATAGCACAGTGGTTGGGCGTTCACCTTTCACGTGGCCGACCCGAGTTCGATTCCTCCACCCCTCTCATAGAGCCCAGCAAGCTACCGAGAGTATAAAGCCTGCACAGCACAGCCTGGCAAGCTACCTGTGCATATTGGATATGCCAAAAACAGTAAGAATAAGTCTCTCAATGAGAGACGTTACTGGTGCCCGCTTGAGCAAATCAATGAGCAACAAGGTGACAGTGACAGTGTCATACCCGGTGATGCACAGGGATTACTCTTGACTCATGTACTTAGGAATTACTCCTGGAGGTGCTTGGAGGGCCATATGGGATGCTGGAAATTGAACCCGGGTCAGATGCATGCAAGGCAAACAAATGCCCTACCCACTGTGTTATCACTCCAGCCCCTCAATTCTATTCTTGAGGCTTTCCCTTTATAACTCAGCACTTCCTCAAAGCTGCAATTTTAAATAGCATCATATTGATACTGAGATTTAGTGTACAAACTTGGGGTACAAAAATATAAGCATTAAGTGCATAATAACAATCAAAGGGTATTCAAAAGACTTCAGTCATTCTCCTCAGTCCTCAGCCAGTGAATCTAGTGAGAGCCCAAAACCAAGTCTTTCGATGATAGTTATTCAAGAAAAGCACTTTTCAAATGCATTTGACAAATCTCTTGACATTGCCTTTGATACATCAAAGTATTAAGAAGAGGAACATGGGAAGGTTGGACCCCAGCAAGAAGTCACGTAGCTAAGGAAGGCTGGATCCTGAAACTTAAGTGTTAGGATCTTAACACTAGAAGTCTTAACACTAGAAATATAGGTATGATGGGGGCAGAGTGATAGCACAGCGGGTAGGGCGTTTGCCTTGCACGAGGCCGACCCGGGTTCAATCCCCAGCATCCCATATGGTCCCCCAAGCACCGTCAGGAGTAATTCCTGAGTGCAAAGCCAGGAGTAACCCCTGAGCATCGCTGGGTGTGACCCCCCAAAAAAAGCAAAAAAAAAAAAAAAGGGAAATACAGGCATGAAGTTCAACTGACATTTTAGATCATCATCATCATCATCATCATCATCATCATCATCATCATCATCATCATCATCATCATCATCATCATCACCATCATCCTGTTGATAGTCAATTTCCCGAGCAGTCTCAATAACGTCTCCATTAGTCCTAGCCCTGGGATTTTAAAAGCCTGTCCTTACTCGTCCTTCCCAAGGGCGCCACATTGGAGGCTCTTTCAGGGTCAGGGGAATGAGACCCATTCTTATTAGTGGTTTTGGCATATGAATATGCCACGGGGAGCTTGCCAGGTCTCCCATGCGGGCAAGAAACTCTCGGTAGCTTGCCAGGTTCTCCAAGAGGGAGAACTAGGCTTTAAGATGTTTTCTTGGCTGCATGCTTCCAGGAGCTTGGTTTTATAGTCTCTGGATGTTGGTCATTGATGGAATTACAAGGCACCAACACCGGGGGCAGATTCTGGGTGTGACTGTCTAGTTACTGGAAAATGGGGGATCTGGGAAGAAGAGGCTCAATCCCAATCTGAGCAGGCTTGGAGGTCTCACCCCGGGTCCCATACACCTGGGTTCCTCTGCCGGTTCCTTCACATGTGAGGCTTGTCTGAACATGTGGAGAGGGGCTTTGAGCATGGCTGTGGCTGGGCTCCGGAGGTCTTCAGGTGATCGGCCTCTGCTTGGGGCAGGGAGGGAAACTCAACCCACCCCCTCCGAGGGGCCCTGGTGAAGACATCCAGGCAAGCGGGCAGGAGACATTTTAGATAAGCTACACATTTGTTTCTTTGTAGTATAAGCATGTGTGGTACTTGGTATAACTATATCCAAGATTTGCTACTTAGGTCATTTTATACTAGCATTTTCTTTGTTCTAAAATTCAAATAGGAGCAATACTCTTCACCCTTATCTCTGCTGTCCTTAGATGTTAGTCTCTGTTACTTTATATTCTTTATATAAAGTAAACTTTATATAAACATATCACTTATATATATTTGTATATTATATATTTTATATATAGCTTTTATACATATGGACATATAACTGTATATGTTACTTTATATTCTACAAATGAGTGCGGTCATTCTATGTCTTTCCCTCTCTCTCTGACTCATTTCACTTAGCATGATACATGATGCATACAAGTGTCCATCCACTTGTATGCAAATTTCATGATTGGAAAAAGGCTGCTGGGATAGATAAGGAACCACTAAGTAAATGATGGTTGGAGGGCTCCCTCCAGATGGGAGATGTGTGCTGAAAGTAGACTATGGACCAAACATGATGACCGCTTAGTACCTGTAATGCAAACCATAAGCCCCCAATTGAGAGAGAGAGTAAGAGGGAATGTGCCTGCCACAGAGGCAGGGAGTGGGAAGGGGTGGGGGTGATGGGAGGGACACTGGGAACATTGGTGGTGGAAAATGGGCACTGGTGGAGGGATTAGTGCTTGGTCATTGTATGACTGAGATGTAATCATGCAAGCTTGTAAGTCTGTAACTGTTACACACGGTGATTCATTAAAATAAAAAAAATAATAAAATAAAAGAAAATTCAAATCGTACTGGACTTGGTGGATTTTACCTGATTTCCCCCTGAAAATATTGAGATGCCTCCAGCCTCAGGAGAATAGTTCATGCTTCACAACCCATTAAAATTCTCTCTTTCTCTCTCTCTAATGTGTTATAGAATTTTGGAATACCTCTCTGTCTTAATTGTAAAAGAAAAAAATTGCAAAGCCTTCTCTATATTTTGGATCACAAAATACAGTGGAAGAAGTTTCAGCCTCTAAAGAATGCTGGTCTCTAGACAGAAAGTATTGAACTTGAGCAGAGAGGAAATGTAACTCTGGAACAAGCTGGCGAAGAGGAGAGAGGTGTGGTCCTCTGGAAGGCCCCCTCCCTCGAATTTCCACAGTCACAGGGGAAGGGGTCTGGGAGGGGACTGGTGAAAGACTGGCTGAATTACTGATCTCTAAAGATCAAAAAAGAAGGAGCCCTGCAAATGAATAGAACTTCCTTTGACATTTGAAAGCTCTCTTTGTTTAATACACCATAGAGACAGTGCTTGTCCAACCCCTTAGAAAAACAGAAACATCAAGAGGGGTGGTGCAGGCAGTGAGTTATTCACAGTAAAGTTTATTGTCAGGCTTCCAGGAGTTCTTAAACTTTTACATTCCTCACAAGGGGGAGAAACAATGTTTTTCATAGTCAATTTATTCCTAGATCCAGCTTATTCATCTGTAAGATGCAAAGGGAGCTATCATTCTGGAGGATGAGGAAACTTCATTTTGCAATCTATGATGGCACCTTCAATGTTCAGTGACTCTCTGAATTTGATCAAGTCAATTAAGTTTTAGAACTCTTGGTTTTGCATAAGTTTCACAAGTGAGTTCCCTTTGCACCCTTCACAATCAAATGCTTGACATTGAAGGCAGAGAGAACATTTGAACAGATATTCAAAGTCATAAGCAAAATTTCACCAGAATTAGAAAATTTCCTTCAGAACTGGAAATGGTAACAAAAGAAGAAAAAGTCAGCTCTGAGGTTTAATGATTTTCACTGAAAGTTGGACTAAAATAAGAAGGCATGGAAATGTTGAATTTAGAGACACAAAGGAAAAGATCAATCTTCTAATACAAAAAAATAAAAAGCTCTGTAATTACCTGATTCCCATCTTCCCACACTTTCTGGTAGAGAGTTAAAGAAAGACAGATCATTGAAAAGAATGTGCAAAGGGAAAGTTGTTGAATTACTCACCTCAAAGCTATGAGCCTATAAACTCAAAGTGGAACTTAGAAAAGCAAGTTGTTTCATTTACTATATTAAAATGGAAATAACACAAGTTAAACACCAATAAAACACTTCAAAATCTCAGCAAATACCTCAAAACTTATAGTCTATACATTACAATGTTTAAAACACAATTTTAATCATTTATTGTATGGATTTTATATTAAGAATAATTGATGAAATAGTCAAGTAGTACCTACAACTAAATAATGTGTCAAACTTGAATTATAAAAAGAATAATAAATTTATCTACATTATTTTGAAGATATGTTTTATATTTTATATTAATTTAGTCATAAATATGTCTGTCCTAGCTTGATTAATGCGGTTCTATTATTTTGTAGCTTAACTGATTGCCTTTTAAGTTGTTTAAAATGGTAAATCATTAAATAATTTTTAAAATCTTGCAGTGATGTATTATAAAACTATTAGAGTCTACCTTCAGATAATTTTTAAAGTATTTTCCAGTGTGTTTTTTAAAGTTGCTCAAATTAAATAAGCTTTGAGAACTTTATTCCCTACATAGTACTATGAAAAATTACTCAAAGTTTTCCAATAGAACATTACTTCCTACACTGCAAACTTTTAATCACCGAGAATGGCATGCATATGATTACTTATGTTATTTCCGTTCATTTTACAATTTACTACTTTTCATTAT
Source organism: Sorex araneus (assembly GCF_027595985.1). Lineage (NCBI taxonomy): Eukaryota > Metazoa > Chordata > Mammalia > Eulipotyphla > Soricidae > Sorex > Sorex araneus. The sequence continues at coordinate 191,208,620 of NC_073303.1, read as the reverse complement.
TAAAGTAGTGAAATGAAACTATATTACATGAAACTTAAAGCATAGATTACCAATTATGTTTTTCTCTGACAATATACTACAATAAAACTAGGCTAAGTACCAAATGATGCACTGTTTTAAATTTTAGAATTGAATAATCACTTAAACTCAAAGTTTTGGATAAAAAAATAGTGCCCTTGGGAGAGATGTGTAGAAACAATAAATCACTCTATCAAATATTTGTATTTGTAGATGGGAAGTTGCCACAATCAGGTGTGTTCAGGGACTACCCCCAGCACATTGCTCAGTACCACTTCTGTGGGGTTGATGTTTTTACCTAGTCTTGGTGATCATGGATATGACTCCTCCATGCAAATTATGAGCACTAGCCCTTTGACTGATCTCTCTGGCCCTTGTCATATAGTATTTAAAACTATCAAATGACAGGAATATATTCAACTTAGCATTTTTTTTCAACCCTGCAAAATATGTATCCTCAACAACGAAAGTCCTATCTCTGAATTTGGCCTCTTTTACTTGAGAATAACTGGAGAACTTTAAAAATAAATACCATATCACTTTCACATAAGCATGTCATCAAACACACTAATATATTTAATTTTAATAAAATGCTTAAATTTTAATAAAATGCTTAAATTTGATTGCCAAAGTATTTAATACACTTTTTAATCAGATTATAATTTCGGGGATGCATGGGAAGATTAGGGCCACAGACACTCAAGAACTACTTCTGGCTGTATTGTCAGAGTAACTCCTGATGGACCTGATGGAACGATGTGTGGTGCCAGAAATTGGACCAGGTATAGCTACATGGAAGCCAACTGCCTTCACCCATCTACTATCTGGCCTTCCCATGGATATTTTAAGCAGGGTTATTTTTATTCTTTTATTACACAATGTATAATTCATCTGGAACATTATCTTGTTCGCTCACAACTCTTTTTTCAACAATATGGTACAAAATAAGATATATTATTAATGTCTACAAAGTACTTTAATGAGCACCTTCTAAACACAATTTTGGTGTGCTGAGTTTAATTCTGTGTTTCACATACATTGCCTCTAATTTTTATAGTTATGAAAAATAGCATTATGAACATTATAGCAAAATCATCGTCCTCATTTTATATATGAGGAGATCTATTCCTAACGATAGAAAGTAATTTGTGGAGTGACCATAAATAATAAAAATGGACAAATTAAAGAAGATAGCTAAACATTAATACTCAGAATTAAACTTTCTTCTGCATTCTACTACTCAATTCTCTGAATTTCTTACTTTCCCAAATATGTGATGTTTTTACCAATAAAAATGCTACTGCTACTCTACACCCACATGCAAAAACTGAAAACTTATCTTGGATTGATACATTTCAAGAAAATCTGCCTTTGAAATTGACTCTAAATGATTATCTGATACATCAATACATAAAAATAGTTTATACTATTTATTAAACATCTTTTGAAAAATTAACATGGGTACAAATAGAAAAATGTAAAAAAAAATTTATACTCATTTTGGTTGGAGCAATAGCATAGCAGGTAGGGCATTTGCCTTGCACACAGCCAAACCAGGTTCTATTCCTCCGTCCCTCTCAGAGAGCACGGCAAGCTACCAAGAGTATCCCGCCCACACAGCAGAACCTGGCAAGCTACCCATGGCGTATTTGATATGCCAGAAACAGTAACAAGTCTCACGATGGAGACGTTACTGGTGCCCGCTCAAACCAATGGATGAACAATGGGACGACAGTGCTACAGTGCTACTCATTTTGGTTATTGTGAATTTTTGTTACTTGGGGTCTCTTAATAACGAGCATAGCTTTTCACTTGAGACTTTGAAACTGCCCAAGTTTCTTGATTATAAATTATGGCATATTGAATTATCTGTTAGAATTAAACAGAAGACTGAAAACTTTCAGGCTTATATATCTTTCAATGTCCGAAATCGATCATATTCTTGCAAATTACTTCACCAGAAAACTTTTGCCATTTGATTGCTGATGTTATTCAATTCTTATAAATTTATCTGTATGGCCAATTATCTTACCATAGTACACTAATATTCACTTACAGAAAATATCGAGAATTACTGGAACAGTCTTAATTTTACTTGTAAGATTTTGAAAATGATGAGAGATCTTATAAGAAATGAATGTTGGGGCTGGAGTGATAGCACAGCGGTTAGGGCATTTGCCTTGCATGAGGCCGACCTGGGTTCAAATCCCAGCATCCCATATGGTCCCCTGAGCACCGCCAGGGGTGATTCCTGAGTGCAGAGCCAGGAGTAACCCTGTGCATTGCTGGGTGTGACCCAAAAAGCAAAAAAAAAAAAAAAAAAAGAAAAAGAAATGAATGTTGCTGCAACTGTTAGGGCGCGGATTGATATCTCCCTATAACGACAAAGAGACCCCGGAGACTGCAAACAGCAAGCAGGGTTTATTGTGAGACTGGCTAGCCAAGGTCCAGCCTCCTACGCGAACACACAGGTCCAGCAGGTTGGGCAAAACCCCGACCTTATCCAAAGGAGATCTTATATAGGCCTTCACCGGCCGTTACAGCAGAGCCCGTGCATTTCATAGCCAATAGATTTGTAATAATACATACTTTCTTAACCAATCCATTAAAAAGGACATCACTTAGCGTATAGTTGTAGAGATCAGTGTTTGTGTCAGTGCTTAGGGATGTCCTGGTTTTTAGGGAAGTCATAGGTCTTGTAACATGGGTCTTGTGAGAGGCATCTGGTTACCTGGTCTGACCACCACCTTGATTATCTAGTCTGACCACCACCCTTCTCGTGACTTGCAACTCGGGGTGCCTGTATCCGAGTTCCTTGCTCAGGGACAGAAAAAACAATTATTTTGCGCTGCGTGTTCCTGTAAAAAGAGTCTTGAGAAAGTTAAATTAATTCCAGTGGTCTGTTCTGGGCCTGTTCCTCACACAACTATAATTAAATTTTATGAATATCTAACTATATATGTATTTTCTCTTCATATATAAAGGTCCCATAGAATCACTAACACACACAGTATTCGAGAAGCTGAGATCTTTTAAAAACGTTAAGTAAGCCAACATTTGATACCCTATATAGGCAACCAACCTGTTTTTGTACCCAGGGCTTTGGTGATTATTTTTCTGAGCAGAAAGAGAAGAACACTACTAAGAACTAAGTTTAAGAAAGTAGAAAAAAATAGATAATAGCATAGGTATAGAAAAGCAACATCGAATCTCAGAGCTGACGAAGCACTCAATATTTGTGTCTAGAGTACACACAGGAAAATATATAGGGGAAAACAATGGAACTAAATGGATTGAACAATTGGATATTTGTCATTTTGACATATTTAGCAAATTGTTAAGCATCATGATGAATGTGCTTAAAGAAGCCAATTTAAAAGTCACTTAATTTCAGAGGCCAGAGGGACAGTACCTTGGGTGGAGGATTTTCCTTGCACAGAGCAGTAGCCAATCCCCAGCACCCCTTATGATCCTCTCCAGCCTGCCAGGAGTGATCCCTGAGCACCTCAAGAATGACCCCCCCCAAAAAAAAAGTTCTTTTTGAAAGTCAATAAATTTCACAATAAAATTTCACAGAGAGTCTCTCACCCGCACACCTGGCTGTCTTCCCCAGGACCCCTCGGAGGGACTCCAGCTTCCCTCCCCTCCTCAAGCAGAGCTCCCGGTGGCTGAGGACCACTGGAACCTAGCCACAGCCATGCTGGAGGCCCCTCTCCACACGTCTGGACAGGTCTCACGCATGAAGGTACCAGCAGAGGAACCCAGGTGTGTGTAATCCCATAAACGGCCAACATCCAGAGAGTTAGAAGCAAGCTCCCAGAGGCGATATCTTGTAGCCTACTTCTCCCTCTGGGAGAAACTGGCAAGCTACTGAGAGTTTCCTGCCCACATGGGACAGCCTTGCAATCTTCCCATGGTGTATTCATATGCTAAATCCAGTAATAAGCTGGATCTCATTCCCCTGACCCTGAAAGAGCCTCCAGTGCTGCATTGGCATCATTGGGAGAGAAGCTTCTAAAATCTCAGGGATAGGACAAATGGAGAGGTTACTGAGCCCACTCAAGAAATCGACAATCAACGGGATTTTGTGATTCGTGATTTGTGTGAAATTTTGATGATAGTCTGATGGTACTAAAGTGGAGTCTAGATGTGACCAAGGAAGTAGCTTTCAATAAAGAAAGGAAGGAAAAGGAAGTAACAATGAAGAAAGGAAGTTGAAAATATGGGGGGTGATTAGCAGGGAGAAGGAAAGGACAGACAAATGAAGACAGGGCAGGTAAAAAGCAGAGCAGGGGAAGGGAGGGGAGGGAAAAAATAGGGGAGGGCAGGGGATGAAGGGAATGATATAGAAAAGGGGAGGGGAGGGAAGGAAAGGGAAGGGGAGGGGAGGGGAGGGGAGGGGAGGGGAGGGGAGGGGAGGGGAGGGGAGGGGAGGGAAGGGGAGGGGAGGGAAGGGGAGGGGAGGGAAGGGAAGGGGAGGGAAGGGGAGGGGAGGGAAGGGGAGGGAAGGGAAGGGAAGGGAAGGGAAGGGAAGGGAAGGGAAGGGAAGGGAAGGGAAGGGAAGGGAAGGGAAGGGAAGGGAAGGGAAGGGAAGGGAAGGGAAGGGAAGGGAAGGGAAGGGAAGGGAAGGGAAGCCTAAAATTGTCCTTAAATGTTTATAGCACTCCATCAGCCCTGGCTCTAAGCCCCGGTGTTTGCTTCGGGACCAAAGTCAGAGGGGATGGGAGTAGAGCTATCTCACAGAGTATCTGATATCATATAGCATATTCTGTGCATTTTCTCTTTTTCTTTATCCACCTGCTTCTTCAACTTTAAATGTCTCCTAAATTTGTATCATTTTCAAAAATAATTTTATAGGAATTAACTAAATCATTTTAAACCAAAAACATACTTTACTTACCAACAAAATACCCACTGATTTTTGTAAAAAAAATAATAATTAGTTTAAATTGCTTAAACAAAGATACCATTTTTCATGGGATCTAAAAATATATTGAATCATTCTATTTTTTTAAAGGGGGGATCCTAAATTGATATAAACTACTTATTCTGAATTATACAAGGAAAATGACAAATGGATTTAAGAGACAACCTGAGCACAATAATATGAATTCAAAGGGACATGCAGTGCCTTGAGTGGAGAGGAAAGATTTTAGCCAAGTTATTCTTTCAGCATAATGGACACTTTAATGATTCACTACTTTCCCCCTAGCTGTTAAGTGCATGTTATTTTAGAAAAAAATATTTCCTTTATCTAAAGCACATAGTTCAAACTGTTCAAGTGCATTATTCTATTTAATAGAGAATAAGAATTTTTGAGTGAACCATTTTTCAGAGACCTTTTGTAAAAAACTTCTGCCAGGGAGCAGCCCAGGCCATGGGGCAGACGGAGGAGGAAACGAGGGCCAAGCCAGTTGCTGGCTGCTCGATCAGTTGCCGTTTATTCCATTCACTCCTGTCTGTCTCTCCGCTTCTCTCCTGGCTCTCCATCCCTCCCAGCACTCTTCCCTCCTAGCACCTCACTCCTCCATCTGGCTCTCTCCATTCTTTTCTCACTCTGGATTCTTCTCCTTCCCTAGTCTCTCCCCCTACTTGTCTCTCTCCACCTTGCCCTCTAGGCTACACACAGTCAGGTAGCAAAATCAACATAAGAAAGCCCTTCCTGAGGGCCAGGCATTCCAAAGCCTTTCCTGACTGCCAGCAGGCAAAATACCACTTAAGGTTTTCTCCTTTCCTTAATCCAAGAACTCAGTAACATCTTAATACTAGTTATTTTTGTATGGGCACAGTAAGAAATACCTTGAGGCTTGTAGGGCAGCTCTCCTGGCAACATCTTGCCACAGACTCAGACTGCAGCACTCAGGCCAGATTAATCATTCCTAACCCTAGTAGGGTCCGAATCTAGTTTTTACTTTTTGGATCATGACAGCATCTGTCCGTGACCAAGCTCTTAACTTATAGTTAAGCATTAGGCGCTTTGGCCACGCCCATCTCGATGCCAGGGTAGCACACAACTCACCGCTTTCCCTGGGTCCGTCCCGTCCCTTGTCGGGACCCTGCTTTTGGGGGTGCTAGGAAGTAAGGGCAGCTGAGGCTTAGGCTGAGAGAACAGATGCCCAGGAGGAAAATATCATGTAGAGTCAAATGACTCCCAGGTTACAAAAGCGTGGCATTTGCTGCAGTCTTCCTGTGCCCATACAAAAAGACATGGCTTCGAATAAACTATGCAAAGGACTCAAGGAGAAGAGAAAAACAATATTTACAAGTCAACAGAATACTAAGAAGGAAGTTACAAATAAACATAGAGGAAAGTTTCCAATAAACTTAAACTGCCTGAGGCTATGTTATCCTACAAAGCTTAACTTGATTTGCCTTCAAGAATAGGGACTTTGCGTCAAGCTATACATAAGTTGTCTGTACAGAATTGTCTTATTTCCCTCATCTTTTATACAAAACAAATAAGCAAAAAAGTAAGAAGGATATTGTTTCGTAAGTAACAGTTATAAAATAGATCAGAGGGAATTCAGTGATTCTATGGTGGATAAGCTAATGAGACTTTCATACATGGTCTCTGAGGAACAATTTCTGTTCATACTACCAAAACTTATGAAAATGTTGCATTTAGAAATCTAGTGCTAAGAAACCTATCATTAGGTCATCTAGAGTCTGTGTTATTTTTAATGAGTGAGTGTTGTCTATTTAACAGTATCAGATATAAATACAGGATCATGCACTATGAAATATACATCGGAGGTAGGTATCTTTTAAAAATAGTTCTTTAAAATAATGGTTGAAACTAACAAGCTGAGTTATTATAAAACATGATTCTCCAATTTGGCCATCAGTGGAAGGAAAATCTCTATTCCTGACTATTGTAAAAAATATCTAGAGACCCAAGTCCTGCACTGAGACTCTGAAACAGGACTACCTCTAGCTCAGTGACATCTATCCATTTTTAAATAATTCTTTTGCAATTATTTTATATTTTATTTTCATAAAGTAGTTCACAATAGCTCATTGCAGATAATATTCAAAACACCAATTCCACTACCGAGCACCTTCCCACCACAATAAGAGGGAAATGTGTTTTTATGTTATTGTATTCATTCTGGAGCTATTTAAGCCCATATATAAAAGAATACAAGCAAGTATGTTAAAACCAAACAAATGTGTGCTACTTTTGGTACATAAGTGAGCTAGATTATAAGAGGTTACGTGGCCGTGAATGTGGCTGCATGCTCCAGGACATTCTGTAGTGTTCTCTTCCAGGAGCTTTGGTTTATAGTCTCTGGCTCTTGGCCATTGATGAGATTACATGGTGCTGGGGGCAGTTTGTGGGTGTGACTGCCAGGCTACTGTAAAACTGCAGAGCTGGGTGGAGGAGACCCATCTCGATCTGAGCAGGCTTGGAGGACTCAGTCACAGGGCCTGCACACCTGGGGTTTTCTGCCGGATCTCACTTGGGTGAGGCTCCTCGGAGCGTGTGGAGGGTGGCCTTGAGCATGGCAGCAGTTGGGTTCTGGAGGTTTTCGGTAGTGGGGGTTTTGCTTAGGGCAGGGAGGGAAACTCAAACTGCCCCCACTCCAAGGTGCCCTGTGAAGACAGCCTGGCATGAGTCAGGACATTTGACCGTGACATCGATCCTTGCCTAGAAGGACTGAAATTATATAAAGGCGAAAGGCACATGTTCAAGAGATCCAGATGCAAGTAAACTGACACTTGGAAACTTCAAAGTAAGAAAGAAGTGCACAGAATTATGAAGAGAATTATGCTTTTTTCATTGGCTGGAAAGACTGAGAAAATGTACAAAGACTGTTTGGATGATTTAATGTTTTTGCTGGGGTTTAAGTGTACTTGTGAATTCTGTGGGATTGTATTAGTGAGCAGATTCTCATTCTCAAGTTCTAGAAAGAACCTAAGATTTTTCCATTTAATTTCTTTACTTTTTCATTTATCTCTCTCATTTTTGTTCTGGGGCTTCACTCTGCAGTAGTCTGGGTTTATTCCTGGATCTGCACTCAAGAATAATATCTTATGGGCATTTGGGGTGCCAGGGATAGAAACTGGGTCAGCTACATGCAAGGCAAACATCCTATCCACTGTACTATTGCTCTGGCCCCCAGATTTTTCAATTAGAATTAGCTTTTAAGGAGGTCATTGCTCTTTGTTCTGAAACCACACACTGAGGAGCAAAGAATTAAAGAACAAATAAAATTGTATTTATTGTACTCTTCTAAGTTAAAAGAAATGTAGTTGGAGAGTAGAGAGCTATTTGAGATGATACAAAGATAATAAAATGCAGTGCACATTTAGAAACAGAAATTAAATAGAATGTCTGTTACACTAAGCAAATAGGTTATAAAACTTTTTATTTCATTCCTAATTTTCTTCTAAATTTTCTTCCTAATTTTCTTCCAAATCAACTTTCTAATTTCAATTTATAACTTTCTTACCTTCTCTCAGAATTATTGTAATAGCTCCAAAATTGAAGATTCTTTTCTTAGCTTCTTTCACCAACAAATAATTACTGGTAGTATGGGGTGAGTTGACTTACTGAAATACATATCCTTGACTCTAATTTATATCAATAAAAGACAAATGCTGACATAGAGCATCCTTCAGATCTCATGCTTCATTAGTGTGTTATGGAGTCTCATTATTCTCTGGTCTATAGCTATCTCTCTGGAGTATACCACTAAATGATTTTGAGGACTCTTACTTAGTCACCTGATTTCAAGTTATTATATGTGTGTGCATGCCTTTATTTTTACCAGATTAAAATACACTTCCTCTACATGTATTTGATAATGTACTTAGAGGAAGTATATTTTGGCAACTTAGATAATTTTGTACACATTTCAAGATAAAAGTATATAATAGAATTATTCCTGCCTCTCTCCCTCCCTTTGACTTTTTTCATGAAAAAAGATTCACTTTCTCTTTTGTTATTCATGCTTTTATTCAGTTCTTAAGATTTTAGCACTTGCATATCCCAAGCAGTAAAACTGATAACTTACAGCCCTCTAGAGAACGCAGATGTTAAACAAATTATTATATGCTATAAAACAGAAAATATGTATGTTTCTCTTGAAAAAAAAAAGAACAGTCAGAAAACAGTGACCCTTTATTCACGTGTGAAACAATCTACCAAAGCTGAACAGTGACTGCATGTTTAGAAAAGGTAGCACATACTTTATATTCCAATAGTTCTCAACACATCATGTATCAGTCCAGATCTTGCCACACTTGGGTCCATGACAATTTTTTTTCCAAGCACAAGAGTAAAGCAAGACAATTTTATGTTTGTAAGATAACTGGCTTAGAAGTATGAAAATAAATTGAATTGTGACAAAGATTGTGGCATATCATTGAAACAGTTATGAAATCAAATAAAATCGGCATAGGCAAAGATGAAATGAGAGAGAATAGTGGTAAATGGATGAATTTAAGATATATTTATAGGTTGACAGCATTAGCTAATTATCTATAGTATCTAGAGCATGACATGAATAGGGAAGCAAAGAATGATTCACAGAATTCTGCTTGAACAACTGGTACCTGCTTGTCATATGAGAAGAAACAATAATGCATCTGTTATAATATGTACTGAGATCATAAGGAAATCAGATTTAAATGAAGAACTTGGGGCATTGATGCAGAGAAGCAAAAGCTCCAGTGGTTTGTGTGGTGTTGAAATATTTTATGTATGAAAGTCTATCATTATTATAAATCATGGTGACTTGATAAAAATTTGGCAGAAATTCTTAGAAAAAATATCAAATATTCAACATTGAATAACTGTTAAATTGAGACAAATTAGCCTAAAAAACTCTGAAAGTATTCTTTCCCTAAAAACAAATTAGAAACAAAATTTTTTTTTAAAGTTATTGATCCAAGGAGAAATTAGTAATCCATGACAGAAGAAAGGATAAACAGGTGATCCAATAATCTTGATATAAATTGTTTTGGTAGAGGGCTAAAATGTAACTAATAGATTCCACTCTTGAGAAAAGTTCAAGGGGAGACATATGATCATAAATCAGGAAAACATGATAAGTGAACAGCAAAAAACTAACTGAGAAAAGCATAAAAATGTTTTTAAAAAGAACAATTGAAAATAAATTTGGAGCAGAATTAAAAGATGGAACAGCAATCGAGAAAAAAATGTTAAGACTGAGGAGATTTGACATTTAAAGGCTAATAGAATATGCTAAAATGAAAGGAAGAAAAAAGAATGAACTCTTAAAAATGAAAAAGGATAGTATAGAGTTGGTACGCTGCGTACCAACCCTAGAAAGATCAAAGACACAATAACCGAATTATGATAAAAAATCAGAATGCATGGATGGTTGCACAAGTAAACATTTCCACTGAGTGATAAGTCCAGCCAACTTCACGTGGGTGGCTTCCGGTTTTCCTGATTTCTGAGAGAGATGATTTCGTTAGAAGGTTGGAGGGAATAGCAATGTTTCCTGAAGTATGAATATCAATTCTGAAAACAGAATTGATTGGGATTATAAATATGATAGCTCTTCATGACAATGCAATACCAGTGTCTGCTGTTAACAGGTTACTTCAAATTCTTTTTAAACACATTGAAGCTTAATATCACTAATAGAGAGGAAAATCTTCAGTCTTTTTTTTTTTTTCCGAGCTCGCCTAGTTTTTTTCTTAGAAAACTGTCCAAAGATATTCCTTTGAACCGTAGGCCTCGGGTCACTCATCTCTCTTTGTTCTCTTCTAAGTAGGAATCTTTGTTTCCTTTCCAGACTGTGGCATATGCTTTGCCAAATGTGGTTCATCCTCGCTTCAACCTAGGCCAATTCTGATGCTGCATGTCCCAGTAAGAGCTGATAATCAACTGTGATCATTTTCTCCACCCAGGGAGGAACACTTCCTCAGCATTACCCTGATTGGCTCCCAAAAGAGAGCCTGGAGGTTGTTTCCTTGCCCTTTGCTACTTCCTTCATGGTCTATTACGATGCTTTATAAAGAGATAACCAGAATGGATAGACTTTTTTGACCACTCACCATCAAAGAGGCTGTTTTGCTCTGCAATTGTTTTGCCAATAAGACAAAGTCCTAATGTTCTTCAACTCTAGATGTTCTTCGATTTTTATAGCCCTGCTGTGAAACATTTATTAAAAAGGAAGAACCACAGTTTTTGAACTTTGTATATCAATTGGCATAAAGTCACCAGCATATAAATCATATTTACTGAGCTTTATTTCATTGTCTTCTTACCTCTCTCCCTGCTCCAACTGGGACCCACCAGGGCAATCCTGGGTGTAGCCCAGTGGACCCAATATGGCATTGAATGTTTTGACTGGTTGGTCATTTATCATTGGTAGTGAACCATATTGCCCTAAGTACTGCTTTGAAGGTCCCTCAACAAAAGTAAAGAGATGGCTTCTTTTATTACTTAGTCATTATGTTACTCTTTGAATAATGAATAGAGGGTCTATTGTGGAATTTTTAAAAATGATTTACAACTCTGAGGATTGAAAGGAACTCTTTGGGTTATGATATTTTTCAGTCAACTAGTTACGCAGGGGAGATGAAAAGCTTTAGATTCTCTTCAGAACTGCAATCATTTTAAGCAAAGGCTAGATCTTTCAGAGGATTGCTGTATAATTAGTATGTAAGTCAATGATTTATCTAGCATAGATTGCTAAGTATCTGTGGAGTATAGTTTACATGAATAATTTCCGGTAATAAAGAAAACAAGAAAGTTAACCAAGACCATGATGCAAAAGGCCCTCGGCATTTTCAATCTCCATATGCAGATAGAATCTCTATGGACAATTGAGACATTTGATATGGCATGAAAAATTATAAAATGTCTCAAGGCAACATGGGTGAGGTAGTGGCCGGATCCTGTCCATTCACTTATAAAAGGGCATGCCAATTAATATCCTTTGACCTGTGCCACCTGGCTTCTAGAGGCCCACATATTTTTGTTTTTTAATTTTTCCGTTTCTTTTCTACTTCTACCTAATAAATCAAAAAAAGGAAAATGCACAGAGCTCCAAGAGGGCTAACTGAAATGGTTTTTCCAAGGATGATTACTACCTTAGTTGAGTATTAATGAAAACTACAGGGGATAATATGTATGCATTTATATTATAATTTATACAGGGTATATATGTTTCTAAAGGTAAAGATGAAGAACTATCCACTATCCATCCTGAAAGCAGTGATATGAATATGTAGAAAACACAATTTCCTGGGAAGGGAGTCTGTATTACCACTTCCCTTCCAATTTAGTTTCATCTGAGGCTGGAGGGACAAACCAATATCAGACAAATTAACTGGAGAAAAATGACAACAAATGGGTTAATGATTATAAATGAGTTTTAGTAAGTTTTAAATAGTTCATTTGCCTCATAATTTACAAATTTAGAAACACATGCCTACAACTTCACAAATACATCAGTACAAAACAAGCAGTAATTATTTTTCTTTAGAAACTATGAGTAGATAAAAAATTGTTTCAGTGATAGCACTTTAAAACTGTAATTTTAATAATCTAAGCAGAACTGAAGCTTGTTTTATATTGAAAAAATAAATGCACTCAAATGCTCTAATTATAGAGAAATAAATGGACCCAAATACATTTGGCAGGTGGGAGTTACTCTTAGACACAGCTGAATTAGTCACAGCTGCTTTCCTTAGAGTGGCACCCATATGCTCTGTAAAAAGAGAGATTAATTTTTATCATGAAGTATTGTAGAATAATAATATTTAAGGAGCCATGTTAATGCAAGCTAACTTCATTTGTATCTGCTGCACTAAAAATCCAACACAGTAAAAATGTGCCATATGTGAAGGGAATTATGTTCCTAACCCCACAAAGCTAATAATGAATGACATTTTAATGACATTTTATGGTGCCTGGGTGCTTTCTATAAATCCTGATAATTCTCCTAATTATCCCTTGTTGTAACTAGGGACCTGGTTATTTAACAATTATTTTATACAAATAGAACTCAGTTTCTATAAAACAATTAAAATCTGTGTTTTCTTCTTAAAATTAATACTTAAAGGTAAATTTGATATTCACAGAGTTAAGTTGTTATATTTATTCGAATGTATGGCTTCACATTTTCACCATTGTCATCCAAATACTGTTTTTTTTTTCCCAAGTCAGTTGTGCTTCATCTCTAGGTGTCTAAAGGCATTATCAATTTAAGATTTATTCTATCATGATGACAACAGTTAATACATAAGAAGAAACAGAATAAATGAGACAATGCTTGGATATATTAAATTGTGCTATTACAGACAATAAGCAAATTATGTGTTAGGTTAAGTTTATATGATTTAAATCACCATTCAATATTCTCTTAAAGTTTAAAATAACTTTGGAATCATTTTTTTGTCCCATGTGGACACAAATATTCCAAAAACCTGGGACAAAGAATGAAAAAGTTTGTTCAATCAATGAAACCATGCACATTTTTTATGTAAAATAAATAGTTGTGTTAGTCAAATAAATAATTGTGAAGGATAGTTTTTAACTAAATATATCTTATTTTGTGAAGAAGAAAAATCTATTTTTTTCTCCTTTTAAGAAACATTTATACAGGTGATGACTGTCCCATGCCTTCTCGGTATGTTCTGTCTAGCCTCTCCAATGAGGAGAGGGAGAGAGAAAGGGGGGAGGGGAGGGGAGGGGAGGGGAGGGGAGGGGAGGAGAGGAGAGGAGAGGAGAGGAGAGGGGGAGGGAAGAGGAGAGGGAGAGAGATCCATAGAGTGAGGTAACAATAAACTAAAGGTACAATATTTTTATAAAAATTTCTTATGAACATGCTATTCTAGAATCAATGTTTCTCATGTTATGACATGAATCTAGTTATAATAAACAATAGTTTGGCTTCATTAAGAAGCAATATTTTTTGTTGTTGACTCATTAGGAGAAACTAAATATGAATTTATCTTCAGGGGATCTCATTAGTTCTAAACTTTCACACAAATATTTATTTTGGCACTAATGCAGGAAGTGTTCTTCACATTCTAATAATTGCCAAGCTATCTTTTAAATTTGAAATCATTTACTCATGCAAGATTATGATGAAAATTTTACTAGTCACATTCATACAAAATAAATCAAAGTCTGTTTATGAACCATACAGATCCACGAAGATAAAGAATAACTAACGAAAAAAGTGATAGTTATAATAAACAGATGAAAATTTGATATGTTTTTGTTCTGTTTTAAAGATTAATTTCCAGGGATTTTCTAAACTTTTTCAGCTAAGTCATTTAAAAATATTTCAAAACGTAATTATCTAAAATTTCTATGGAAGCTTGTTCCAGTTTCTGTCCTTATTAAAAAACTGGAACTTCTTTAGACATGAGATGCTTTTACAAAATTTATTTATACACAAACATGCACTCATTCAACAAAGATTGCTAATTACAATTTCCATCCCATTATTAAAAAGCTGAAGACTGAGAAGAGAATCTAGTTTTTGGCTTCTAAATTTTGTTTTAAATAACAACAAAATCAGAGCTAATGGTACAAATAGGCAATCTACTAGCAGTTTCTACTCCAAGACTGTATCAATGTACTCTACCACACCCATGGAAATGCTGTTTCGTTCATGTTTTACATAAAGAGGCCCTTTCATAGTTCAGGGTTTAATGGAATTGGTGGAGATCTTATTTATAGACCCGATAGAATTTCCCTAATGCTTGAAACAGATGTACTACTCCTTAACATCCACACTCAACCAATACGGCTCTACAAGGAGATCTTCTTTGTCTTCCTAACAGAAAAGGTAGAAAACCAAAAAGTTCAAGATTTAACTTGAGTTTCCAAGTTTAAACTATACCGTTTAAAAAGTAAAATCAAAGCTCCAAAGCGTCGCAATAATACTGTTTCTATAGTTCCCCCACCCCTCCAAGATCAAAGTACTCTTAATTTTCACTAACTTTTGTTTAAAAATCCAGTAGCAAACACACACACACAAAAAGTGAAAGAGTAGCAAAGGCTCTTTATATATAACTCAGTACCAACAACCAACAACCAGGATTCCATGGAGAGCTAAAATTTCATTCTGGGAAACAGTGTAGGATTAGCTTGTTAAAAGCCTAGTTAACAAATGCACTAGAATATAAGGAAATCACTGTCGTTAGAAACTGTCACGTTCGGGGCTGGAGCAATAGCACAGCGGGTAGGGCATTTATTTGCCTTGCACGCGGCAGACCCAGGTTCGATTCCCAGCATCCCATATGGTCCCCTGAGCACCGCCAGGGATGATTCCTGAGTGCAGAGCCAGGAGTAACCCCTGAATGTCACCAGGTGTGACCCAAAAAGCAAAAAATAAATAAATTTAGAAACTGTCACGTTCTGAGTGCAATGATTATGTTATTTGAAGGTAGATATGAAGGAAAAGGGCCTGCTTTTACTGGCAAAGTAACAAATCTAGTCTCTACACTGAATAGTAGTCCTGTGTGAAGTACTCTGTTACTGTATCACTATGTCACTGTCATCCCGTTGTTCGTCGATTTACTTGAGCGGGCACCAGTAATGTCTCTATTCCTCCCAGCCCTGAGATTTTAGCAGCCTCTCCTTACTCGTCTTTTCCAATGAATGGAGGCTCTTTCAGGGTCAGGAGAATGAGACCTATCATTACTGTTTTTGGCATTTTGAACATGCCACGCGTAGCTTGCCAGGCTCTCCTATATGTATATAGGAGAGCCATCAAATATGGTGTGGTAATTATGGAAAATGGGTAGAAAGTGATTTATAATATGTGGCACGATCCGGAAAGTGGCCTGGAACGTGGTGGGGGGTGGGTAGCGGAGGTCAGCCGCCGGGGCTGGCTCCCTTGGGGTGGGGAGGGTTCTCACCCACCCCTCTTTGGGGTGCCCTGAGTGAAGACAGCCTGGTGGGGAATCCCGTGATATACTCTAATACATGCAATTAGGAAGCCAAGACTCTAAGAGACCTTTGACTTCCTATAGGCCACAGAGAGCTTCGCATTGTCTTATCACCAAATATTGTCTTTGCTCCATGGGTAGCATATATCATATATCACCACTGATAAAATGATATTTTCAACTTTTTTTTCCAATTTTAATATATTTTATTTTTATAAAGTAGTTCACAATAGTTCATTACAGATGATATTCAAACACCAATCCCAACACTGAGCACCTTCCCACCACAATAAGAGAGAAGTGTGTGAAGGTTGTTGTATTTTATTCTGTAGCCATTTAAGCCTCTATATAAGAGAATGCAAGCAAGTATGTTAAAACCAAACAAATGTATGCTACTTTTGGTACAAAACTGAGCTAGAGTATAAGAGGTCGTGGCTGCACGCTCCAGGAAACTCTGTGTTGCTCTCTTTGGGGGAGCATCTTGGCTGTTGATGAGATTACATGGTGTGTGGGGGAGGGAGGAACAGTTTGTGGGTGTGAGCCTGCCAAACTACTGGAAAAGTGGGGAGCTGGGGGGAGGAGGCGCAGTTCTCATCCGAGTGGACTTGGAGATCTCAGTCATGGGTTCTCGCACATCTGTTTTTTTTCTGCTGGATTCCTCTTGGGATATTTTCAACTTTAAAGAGAGTCATAAGCATGCAGAAATGTGATTCAGGTGTTATTCCGCATGCTTTGCATTTGCAGTGTTCTGGATTTAATTCCAGGTACTGCACTACCCCTGAGGACAATTGGGTATAGCCCCGGTGTGCCTAGATCACTGCCAATTTGAGTCCTAGGTTTGAAAAAGATAAAATAATTATGCCTGAATATATAGTAATTATGCCTAAGATAATAAGATAATTACCGCAAAGGTACAAAGGTGATATAGACTGATATATGAGGACTATTTAGTACAGTCTTTCAAGAGTATTGTAGTGACTATTTTATAAACTCGTTCATCTTAGCATTCCTTCTTTCTTCCTTTATTTCTTTCTTTATCATTCCTTCAGTATTTTTTAAGACTGTTTATCAATATTTGAATTGGTTTAGTTCTGATTAGTCTTCTCCCTTTGCTCCAACGTCAATGATTTGGGAATGACTATTTAATAGATATTTTGTAAGGATTATGTGTTTGCAGTATTCCATTAGGGAAAGCCCTTTCTCCTTCACTTGTCTCAAGTACATTTTGATCTATGCACAGGAGAGCTATAAGAAATAAAGCTAAGTTCTGGTCAATATTCTTTTGCATTCACAAGCACATTTAAGTAAGCAATCCAAAATTAGATCCGGGGGGTGGGAGACAGATAGATCATACAGTGGGTGTAGTGCTTGCCCAGTTGGTCCCTAGGGCTTGATCCCCAGTAGCCCATATGGTCTGCCCAAGCACCATCAGAATTGATCCCTGAGCACCTAGTCAAGAATACGCCCTAAGCACTGTTAGGTATGGTCCAAAAATCAAAAACTTAAAATAAACTAAATAAATGAAATTAGATATCAGTGTTTTTTTAACCATCATTTTTATACCCATTGTTGTATATCATCTTCTAAAAATTGTGTGTATAGCCTCAAACTTCTATAAAAATACTGGATTGTCACATTTATTTATTGTGCACTGGCATTTGTTCACACGTGCATAGCCTTTAAGAAATATCTTCCTCATCCTAATTTTAGAGTCCTTAAAATGACTCTGCCTAAAAAGTGTAGTTCCTTTCATAAGACATCATAGGAATTCCATGCTGCATCTGTGTCAAAGTATTTGAGATAATAATGAACAATGAAAAAGTATCTGCAATAATTTGTATCATTTTAAAATTATTTCTTGACCGTCTATTTTCACATGTGAAGCCAGTGGATTTCTATACTTATACATCTCTTTCATGTTTGGAATTTCCTGAAACAAGTCTATTAACTTGAAGTCTGGGGGTGCGGCAGTATACTTTTGCTCTAGGCAAAATAAATACACTTAATCTTTCTTAGGGGTTAACTTTAGAAAGCAGACACAATCTACTTGGTGTTCTACTTTATTTGCACTAAACAAACTGTAATTTTTACAGTTTGAGAAACAGCTCTGCATTGGTCAATCTAAAATCAGTGTAAGCTTTTCCTTTTGGATACATTTTGCATTTTGTACTGTATTCCTGGATTCTTATACTACCCTCTGTGTGCTTTGCCCCCAAAACTGATTCCTTCAACAATCTTCAAAAGACATCCCCTGCATTTCTGCGTCTCTTTTGCTTGTTTGTTTGTTTGCTTTTGCTTTTTTGGGGGGTCACACCCGGGGATGCAAAGGGGTTACTCCTGGCTCATGCACTCAGGAATTACTCCTGGCGGTGCTCAGGGACCATATGGGATGCTGGGAATTGAACCCGGGTCGGCCACGTGCAAGGAAAACACCCTACCCACTGTGCTATCACGCCAGCTCCAGCATTTCTGCATCTCTTAAGGTAACAAATATCTGGAGGTGGGCTGGGGTGATTGTACAGAAGGTAGGGCTCTTGCCTTGCTCATGTCTGACCTTATTTCAATCTCTTCGATCCCGTATGGTTCCCAGAGCTCACCAGGAGTGATCCCTGAGTGCAGAGCCAGGAGTAATCCCTAAGCACTACAGGGTGTGTCTCTAACCAAAAAATAAAAATCTGAAAGTTTATATTCTCTAAGTCTCTTTAGGTACCTCCTTAGACAATATTTGAGTGGCCCTGGAAGAAAAACAAATTTCCTCCTCCTAATGAGTGGCAAACACTGATATGTAATTTATATTCCAAGTTAGAAAGGCAAATCTTTGAGCCCTCCTCTCCCTTCAAAAATCTGTCTTTGGTCAATTATTTTTTCCCTTCTGACAAGTTACTGGATTTGAGGAAGTAATTGCCTATGAACATACATTTTCTGATTAGCATCTGGGAACACCCACTGAAAAACTCCATTAAAAAATAGGAGAATGAGGAGGATTAATAATTCAATACAGAGCCAGAATTAAGCGCTGAGCACTGCCAGGTGAGACCCCAAAACAAAACAACAGCAGCAATATAAAACATATAAAAATACATCCTCAAGACACACAAAAGAATCTCGGAACTGAGCAGCTCACTACAGAGATGCTTCCAGACTTTGCACCCGGCTGAGTTCCCAGGATACTCCAGATGGGAACAGGTGCTGTTCCTCCACCTCCACCTGCTTCTTAGGATTCCTGGCAGCCGCCAACTTCCAGAACCCAATGAGAAGCCCACATACATGGGAGCAGTAACGGCAAACGCCAGGCCTCACAGGATGAGGATGGGAAGGTCCTTCTTGTCCCCCTATCCCAATGGGACCCCGAGATGACGCCCACTGATGCTTCCGGCTACTATGTAAGCGCCCTAACAGCTGTGATCCAGAGACACACAAAAGAATCTTGGAACCCAGCAGCTCACGGCAAAGATCTCTCCAGACCCTAATTATTAAAATTTTAGAATTTCAGGATCCCTCTAGCCGCTGCAGGACATTATATGTTATTTATGACAAGCAATACAAGACAAATTGTCTTAGCATTGCCTTTTCAGCAGGTTTGATTGGTGGTGGGAAAATACCAAATAACAATGGTGGGGCTGGTGTTGAAATATTGAATGTAATCAAAGTAGAATGTAATCAAAGTAGAATGTAATCAAAGTAGAATGTAATCAAAGTAGTGTTGTGGAAATTGCCTGCCACAAAGGCAGGGGAAGGGTTGGGACGGGGTGGGTATACCAGGAACTTTTATAGTGGAAAATATGCACTGGTGAAGGGGTGGGTGTTTGATCACTGTATGGCCAAAACTCAAACATGAAAACTTTGTATTTGAATCTCACGGTGATTATTAATAAAATAATAATAATAATAATAATAATAATAAAGAATCCTCTGATGATATAACGGTACCTTGAAAAAAGAAAAGAATGTCACAGATGGATATCAGCATGAAAAATCCCAGGAAGGTTACCAATAGAATCCAACAATTTAATTCCCAAAAATGTATCCCATGCCATGAGATGCTATAGTAGAGTGGTTAGGGCATCTGCCACGTATGTGTCTCACCCAGTTTATTCTCCAGCACTACATGAGTGTAGTGTCTCTAGGTATGGCCCTGAGTACTTCCAAGGTCTTCAGGAGTGGTTCAGTTAGTCCTCAAAACCCCAGTGTTCTAGGAGCATGGAGAACACAGGGCCAAGTTTTTCAGAAAAGCAAAATTGCTGCGTCATACAAGAATCCACAGATTTAATGGATAGTATTCATTTTTGTTTGCTTTTGTTTTCTTTTGAGGGGACAGAGTCATCAGTGCTCTGGAGTTTCTCCTGGTCTATACTCTGGGATAACTCCTGGCAGGGCTCCGGGGACTAATCAGGCTATAGTGGAATGACTTAGATCAGTGACATCAAGACAATCACCCTACTTGCTGTGCCATCATTCCAGGCCATTGATTCTCGAGGAACCGATGGCCATCTTCCTTGAGAGAAATACACTCCAATACTCCAATGCAAGAGAAGAAGAGGTAAGTCTTCTCCCTCAGAGCCAAAGAATGGTGTGATATGATACAAAGAAAAGGTATGATTGGAGTCTTATGGAACTAAAAACTCAATGTATAATTTTAACACAAAAAAAGTTGTCAAAGCCAGAGTGTATAGCCTTATCTAGCATTATGAGAAAGAAAGTTCAAGTATAAATAAAAAGTCCCTAGGAATTGGTTGATAAATTGTGATTAACCTTAAGATATATAGGGCAATGAAACTCCACTTCACATGTATAGGAGTGAAGTTAACTTCTCTCTCTCTCCCCCCCTCTTGTGTGTGTGTGTGTGTGTGTGTGTGTGTGTGTGTGTCTGTCTGTCTTACAGATACTCAGTATATTTCTTCATATGTATGGATGTATGGTCACTAATTATTTTCCTTCTGACTAAATCAAACATAACTTCAAGTAAAAGAAAATCCTCCGATATCTGCCAGGTAAAGGTATAATCCTTAATGCCAAAAATATTCCCAGTAACTAAATTGTGTTCTTGATCCATTATCCATAATGTCTTATGGACAGACATTTCCAAAATGTAGCTATCAACCTGTCACTGAAATGGGGGTAGGTAGTTCTTCTGTCTGGAAAATATTAAAACAGGAATTTGAGTTAATCTTATCACTTCTCTGTCCTGTGACTGAGCAGTTTAATAAGACAAAAGCGTGGGTTGGTTAATTCTTTTCTGCTTATTGGCAGGGCGCTTTCTAAATTATTCCACCACTAACTCCCTAGGTTTATAACCTGTCATAGATGTCTAATATGTTTTGAAAATCCATTATTTAGGAATGAGAAGAAAAGTCTCCATCTTTTATGTGCCAGGTCATGAAAGAAAGTGATCATTGAAAAATAAAACACAAGCAGTCTTTGTCCTAGGTAAGTTTCACATGAATCTCTGGATGCTGGAATTTGAAATTGCTTTGGGATCCTGCCAGACAACAGCCCGTGGGGTGACAGGACAAAGTATAGAAGGAAATACCTAAGTTTAATATGTACATTTCTGAAAATGAGTTCTAGCTAATGGAATATTGAATACCTACCCATTGGGTTACTTCCAAACTCTAGTTATATTTATTGAATAAACAAGACCAGTTTGCAGTCATGTGTTAGATTGCATCTCAGAAAAAAAAGCTATTTTCTGCCAGAGCTGAAAAACCAAATTTCGTTGACGTGTTTTTCTGATTACCATATTATTGTAAACATATTTCACTATTAAATGGTGGACTGATTGAGCAACTGATAAGAATTTTGAAATGTTGTTCTTGTATAATTAATTTTTTGTGTACTTGTTCAGTGGGTCAATCAAGAAAATTGAACATAAATTTTTTTCATCTTTTTTTTTTTTTAGTCCAATTCTCTTGTAAAATCCCAAACTCAATGCTAGAGTCAGGAGGTTAGAAGTCCTCAAATTCATGAAACACATATTAAGGTAAAAATATGCAAGAGAATATTTTATATTCATCATTTTAAAGTTAAGGTTTCTAATATGCATAATAAAATAGGTAAAAATTAAGACATAAAAATTTAGAAAAAGAGTAATCTCACTTAGAAGAAATCATGAATAGAATATTGTGTATTTAGAAGCCAACTTGCTCACAAGTTTAATGTATATACTTTCAAATTTCATATCTTCATTATTTTAAGTTTTAAAAAGCTATTTTCGGGGCCTGCACCCAGAAGTTTTCCGGGATTTCTCCTAAATCTGTGCTCAGGAATCACGCGTGGTAGGGCTTGGGTCAAACTGTGTCACCAAGAAAATCAAGCACCTGGTTTGTTGTACTATCTCTTCCACCCTTTGCTTTAGATTATGATGAGTATAATAAGTATTTTGTAAGAAAATGGACTGTATAAAATTAAAATTGTGCAATTAGAAAACAACCAAAATGAAAGATTATACCTTATTTCAATTTTATACATTTTTATAAAGTATTATCCTTGCATTTTTCCAAAGTTCATCAATCCTCTTCCTAACTTACTTGAAGCTATTTTTTCTTTGTTTCTGTTGTCATAATAGATCTCTTATCTGAAGCTTAGTCTTGATTCTCATTGCTGCCTTAAATCAATGATCATAATTTTTCCCTTGATTTACAAAATAGTCATTATGCAAGTTTCCTTTCTGAACATGTTCTACATTTATCACCACATGCCACACAGATCTTTTTCTGGAACCTCTTTGTCTTCCCTTAATTATAGCTCTCCCATGAATATCAGAAACATATAACATAAATTGCCAATCATTTTGCCATGTCATGCAGGGGCCTTTTTTCACCTAGTCTGTCTGCCTTGGAGATTTTTCATAAGCGTTGGTGTCTCACCTAATACACTTAGCTCTGTTTCTCTTAAATTGCTAACCACCTTGAGACATAAACTCCTTTCTTCCTTTGTCTTTTGCAATTTTTTTTGAACGTTCCAGTGCCTTTCTCCCTGTCATCACCCATTTTGTAGGATTTCTTCACATTTAGGACTCTTTGCTCAAACCACTTTCTTCTCAGAACTTTGTAAGCATGACCTACCATTCTAAATGCCATTCAGGATAAAAGGAACTACTTTCCCTTTTTTGTCCTACTCATAAAAGCATACTGGAACCCACCAAATATCCTCTTCTGCCTGCTACCCATCATATTCTTAGGACATAAACCAACTAAATTTACAAATCTTTCTCTGATTTATGGGGGTAGGATAAATCTTACAAATATAGATTTAGTTCCAAATTGTTTTGATTTGAATCAGAGAATGCAGAACTATAGAATCCAGTGCCATGGCATGTAATCACCACAAAGAGAACAGGGGTGCCAAAAATGTACCAAAAGTTCAATGAAAGATTTAGAGAAATTTGGATGTTTTCAAGTAATGTATAAAAGAATGTTTTGAATTTTACCTCCTAAAACATAATTCAAGAAGAAGTGTACTATCCTGTGATTTTGTTTATAACAGAATTGGGTACATTTCTGTAAGTAATCTGTAATATATACAGTAAAGATAAAGAGAAATTCAATTTAAGAGCATTTAAAAATTCACTGTAAAATGATCAAAAGCAAATGTAGGTCCCCAAATAATGCTAGTCCATTCAATGTGAACTTTCTTTCACTTCAATGTCATAAAGATATTATTCAAAGAACCTGATGTACTTTATCTTTGCTTTGATTGCTTTAGGCGGGAAAGTAATATGATTCTATTACTTCATTTTGTTTGACAATAGAAGTTCCCTTAACTTTTCATATGACACCATAATTTATCCACAAAGAAAATACTATTTTAAAGTCATAGTCCCAGTGTGAAATCAAAGTCTTAAGCTTGAAAGCATTTTAATCTTAATATAGTAATCATATTGAATCTCTGTTCTATATCTTAAACCTTCAAAGCAATTTCTATCCTATTACCATAGCTGAGAAAAATGTTAAGTTCTATTTAAATAAATTTTCATTAAATTTTAAATTAATCCGTCTTTCATGCTGCTCTTCTTAAAGATAACCTAGAGGAGAAATAAAGACAATCACACTGTTTTTGCTATAAGAAAACATACATTAATTCATATAAATAATGATCTATACAATCACTTAACTTGTATCTTGTCATCCTGTTGTTCATCGATTTGCTCTAGTAGGTGCAATGGCGTCTGCTCACTCCAGGAACACAAAGAGCCTCAAATCGTTTGTTCAGGGTCTTGACAAAAGTCTGACCATCTCGTTGGTGGGTCATGCTTTCTTTTGAGGTCCCATGGAATCCAGTCGGTAACAGCTCTAGTCCAGCGGTCGTCTCCAAATCACATTATGTGTCCGGCCCATATGATTTTTGACACCTTGGCAAACGAGACAGGGTCCCTGATTCTCGATTGTCAACAGAGGTCAGAACTCTGGATTCCTTCTCTCACTTGAGTGAAACGTGATACTCCAAGCATAGCTTATTCCATTCCTCTTTGGGATACCCGAATAGCATTCTCATCTAGTTTTCCTAGAGCCCAGGTCTCTGAGGCATATGTTAGTGCAGGAAGAACGGTGGAGTCAAAAATATGTGCCTGGAGCTGGAGGTTCTTTGTCCTCTTAACCAGTTTAACACTCTTGAAGGCGTTTCACACTGCTCTCTTCCTCCTGCGCAGTTCTGGCACCAAGTCATTCCTCATTTTAAGTTCTCGACTCAGGTACACATAACTGCTGCATTCGGAGATGTTTGTTCCATTGAGAGCAAATGGAACATCAGGAACTAGTCCGATTCTCATGAACATTGTCTTTGTGAGATTCCGCTGTCTAACCTTTCTCCACTCATGGTTGAAGTTGGCCAGCATTCGTGCCACTTGGCTAATGTTTGGTGTTATTAGAACGATGTCATTAGTGAAGCAGAGCTGGTGTAGTTGACATATACAATAGGACTATATATGGACATATGTATGCATGCATGCATGTTTAAAAGCAGGATAAAAAGACAGAGATATAGTACAATATATTTGAGATACTTTCCATGTCGGTTGACCAAGTTAGATTCCCAGTACTACATTGTCCCCAACGCCCAGCTGGCAGTCACTCCCAATTGCTGAATCAAGGTAGCCCCTGGGCACCACCAAGTGTGGACATCCAAAAAGTAAATTAACAAAAATAATCAAAAGAAAATGTAGGTACTCTTGAAAATTTTCACTAAATGCCATTTTCCTAGATGGGATTATAGTGCATGTATTTTCTAGAATATAAAGCAAGTAGAAAAATTGACATTTTACCATGAAGTAGAATATATTTTTTTTCTACAGGCAATGTGAAAAGATTAACAAAATCGAAAGTGAGTACCAGACAATTGTATATTTGAACATAATTTTAAAAAATACTACAAAAAAGTACTCTGTAGCACACCACACTAATTTGTTCAAGTTTTCAGTAATGCATTCAAGATGTTTGAACCACAGATCACTGATTCCTTGCAAATTTAGTATTGTCTGTCTGACAACAGCATTGC
Organism: Sorex araneus; assembly: GCF_027595985.1. Taxonomy (NCBI): domain Eukaryota; kingdom Metazoa; phylum Chordata; class Mammalia; order Eulipotyphla; family Soricidae; genus Sorex; species Sorex araneus. The sequence goes on along the minus strand of NC_073303.1, from coordinate 191,183,222 downwards.
ACTTCTACAATGTGTTTTTCTTTAGGAAACCTCAGAACTCAGAGTCTCTCTCCACTTTTCAAGAGGCACACCAAGGAATGATTCACCATGGGTGGGGAGCTATAGATATCATCCTTCTTGAGCCCACCAATGTGGTCTTGGCAGTTACTTGACTCTCTTGCAAAATGGGTCATAACACAAGGAATCTATCATTTTAAATATATATAGTTATTTTACTGATACAGTTTACATATATATTTTCTATATATAAAATGATGTATTCCTTATGATATACATATGTATATTCATATATTATAAATATATACTATATTTCTGTAGAGGAACTGGTTTTGCTAAAACATACTGCACCAGTGTAAAAATAAATTCTTATACTGTGTTTTATCAAAAAATCAGTAATAGACTGTACCGGTTAGATATTAGAAACATACTCTAAGACCACCTCATTTATATTTTAATAGTTTAATCCTATTGCAAATGTTTTTAAGATCAATTTATCACATGTAGATGTGAACCATCTTCTGGAATTTGCAAAAAGAAAAATCACAAAAATATTGCACTAACCTGCTCTCATGCTTTGATTTGGGTCTGAATTGTTATAAATGACCAGCTCCCTTTATCTTGTGATGCTCAAAAATCCATAAAATTGTGGCAGAAACAAAAAAAAATTGTTCATTTAGCTCTCATGTAAAAACCAAATTGAAGCAGAAATGAGAATAATCATTTACATTTCATGCTAGAAAAAATATACTTGCAAATATATAAGCAAATATACTTGCAATTTTCTCTTCTCTATATTTAAATTACCTTCCTCAAAAGTCAGTATATCATATTTAGAGTGTTTATTAATCACTTTTGACACCTTGGGTACAAAAAGAGAAAAATTACCAACAATATTTTATTCTATTATACGTAACTGGCAGTCGCTTTCATTTTTTTTCTTTCTGGGCTTCAGTTTTTAATTTAATAAGAATCTTTTTTTGCTTCTTGGTTTCCATACTTCCCTTTTGCTCTTGGTTTTCTTCTCAAGTGAGTAAAAGACTGAAGAAATCTCAGAGACATGAGATTGCATGAACATTATAGTACTGATAAAACATAGGTCAAAAAAAGTCTTAGATACACAGTCAGAACAGGCTCACTAAGAGATAACCTTATTTCATTCATCCTCTAAACCATTGATTTTCCACTCTCATGGAAGGAACAATGCTACTAGTGTAAGATTGGTGTGAAAATGAGTCCTCTGAAGGAATATAAGCCTAAATATAACAGGTTTGCTGTTGTGTTTGCCCTGGGGAGTAAGAACCTTCCAAACGGTGCCATTCCCAGCATTCTCAGCCAATCCGATGGGATGGTTGAATGCCAGCACCAGCAACAAGTGATTTCTCAGCCCCAATGCATCTTGGGGTCTCAGTCAGTGGCACTTGGCACTTCCAAAGCTATACCCAACGTTGCTTTGGAAATCATGTGGGTACTGGTCATCAAATTAACACTGTAACACTGCCCTTACATGGATTGTGTCACCATCCTCAAGCTATCTCCTTCATCTCTGCTTTGATAGAATTTTTTTTTTCTTAACAAACTTTAAACTGGGTATTACTTTCCATCTTTATTGTGCAATGTACTTAACCACACCGGTTAAAAGTCCACATACTGTCTCTCGTTTTAATCCTGAAAATCCAGTTTTCAGCAGCACACATGAAACCTCAATAGAGAAAAACAGCTGATTTTCCCCTGTCAGTAGAGGTACTTAACAGATGAATTTCACATTATGAAAAATGAGATTTCATAGCCTATGAGATCTTAGCGATATCAAATATAAATACCTCCCCCAACAAAGGAAGAAACTGTAACTCAGAAAGATTTATTTAGGTTTCCCAAGCTTTTAGTGGCAGAAATGGCACAGAATCACAGGCCTCCTGACTGACGTATTTTCTTGGGTGGTTTACCTTCTACTCTCCTTCAAAATGACTTCGCCTTGAGGCTATCATTAGGAACAAGAACAAAAGTTACAAGAGCCCCTTGGGCGTATAGAATAATCTCTTTGTTCATCCCTTCCACTTTGGGCCACATTCCTTTAGATCCACAGCATGTACATATTCCACTGATTTCCAATGGGCTCACTTCCAAAGAGTGTTAGAAAAGGAGACAAATGGGACTTGCAAAACTGGCTCTCCTTCATGGTCACTTCCAAGAGAGTGCCAGTCCATTAAAACTCACCTACTCTATTTCATTAGGCTCAGAGCCAGTCTACTCCAAACCAAGTATGGTATCAGAGCACCCCCCCACACACACACCCCAGTTGAGAGTTCAAGACATTTCCCTCTTCTCTCTTCTCATTTCACTTTTCCAATGCAGAAGCAAACTCACATTGGCAGGTTAATGTTAAGGAATCATTAAATTTGAATTAAATTCAAATTTACTCATAGCCTTTTACTCATGAATAAATGAAAGGGATATTTACTAGTCCCGGTGTTTTATGGAAGCACCAAAATGACTTAAGCACAAAGATTTCTGCTTGTAGCTGGGACCTAGAATATGTGTGTATAGGAGAGAGAGAGAGAAAGAGAAAGAGAGAGAGAGAGAGAGAGAGTGTTGGGGTGGGGTGGGGTGGGGAGTGGGGAGAGTGGATCATGACTGAGTAGAATGACAGGTCGAATAAAAAGCACCAAAGTCAGTTCAGTTTCAACATCAGGGATGCTCTCTTGAATAGTTCCCTCCCAAGTACAGGGTGAGACATAGCAGTAGATTTATCTGTTAGAAGAAAATTTGCAAAAGAAATTTGTAATTTTTAGTTTTCGTTTGAGGGCCATGCCTGGAGGTGTTCAGGGGATCACATGACATGCCAGGGATGGAATCTGGGTCGGCCACATACAAGGCAAACACCCTACCCACAGTACTTTCATTCCAGCTCCACAAAAGGAAGTTATTTTGGGGCTGGAGCAATAGCACAGCGGGTAGGGTGTTTGCCTTGCACGTGACCAACCTGCGTTCAATTCCCAGCATCCCATATGGTCCCCTGAGCACCGCCAGGGGTAATTCCTGAGTGCAGAGCCAGGAGTCATCTCTGTGCATCGCCGGGTGTGACCCAAAAAAGCAAAAAAATAAATAAATAATGAAATGGAAGTTATTTTTTATTTTAACAGATGAAGAGAGCTTTTCCCCCAATAATTATTTGCCACATTTAATATTGTCAGAGTGTGTAAGAAAATATTTGGGGGATCATTAAGATAAGTCATGAAGTTGTCACATTTTGTTTTGTTTTGGTGAAATATACCTATATCCTTCCAGGCACTGTATCTTAAATACGCATTTAATAAAACAACAGAAATAAAAATAAAAACGGAAATAAGAAGTACTTTAAATTTTCTGACAAAAAGTTATCATACTTCTAATTTTAATATAGGATTTTAATTAATTTTTAATAGTACGGGCCTATTTCTGTACTTTGCTTTTGTTTTTTGTTTGGGGTGGTCGGACAGTGTGGGCACATCTGGCTCTGGTCAGGAATGTACTGCTTTGTGCTCTGGGATCACTCCTGGTAGGATTTAGTGGACTGTATGTGGTTCTGGGGATCAACTCAGGGTTGTCTGTGTGCAAGGCAAATGCCCTCCCTTCTGTATTATCACTCTGGCCCTGACACAGGCTTATTTCTGAGGTTATAACTGTGTTTTTATTAAATGTGTAATTGATTCATTCATCAGCAGTTGGGTGCCCCTTTTTGCTACCTTATACAAAGACGTTGTGAAAATAAAATACTTGTGTTATTGTTTAAACGCAACTCACATAAATGTGTCTTGGTGTTGTGCTTAAAGTTGCACGGAGAAGTCCTGGGAGCGAGGGCTTTCATGAAGGGATGCTCAAGGATCTGTGGTGCCAGGGTATGACCCAGAACCCCCCGCATGCAACACACATGCTCTACACTTGAGCCATATCCCTGGTTCCACATATTGACACCGAAACCATATAATTTCTAGAGCATATTTAACCTAACATACTGTTTGCTTGCTATCATAAAAGTAAAATGATTGAGCGCTCCTGGGAACAGATCATCCATCTCATGCACATAAACTCAAAAATATGTCTTCAATGGTCTAAAATAAAACAAGTCAGAATATTGTTCCAAGCAAAATATAAAGCAACAGCAATGAATGATTGTTTCAAATATGAGAAGTCTGAAAGTGTATCCTCTTGCAAACTAATAAGTTACCCTTTCAGTTTCATGGATATTGGCAGAAGATATAAGGCTTTTGGGTTAGAAATGAAAGACAATTTATTGCTCATAATGTTAGCAATAGATAGAATATCATTTTTTAAAAATCAGATCCCCAAATCCCAATTCTCACAAGGCTACATAAACTGGAGCATATGGATGTTAGCAGAGGCTGTGAGCTGCACTAAAAGATAATCTCTGCATTTCAAGAAATGGAATCTTTCTTAATGAGAACTAGTATGTAACTTATTGCTTTGGAAGGAAGAGAAGATGCTATCTCCAAATATCAAGATGTTTTGAGATAAAAGCATCTTTGAAAACACTCTTCGGTAAAAAGGCATTTATTTGGTTAGCATTTCTGCATGGAAATCATATTATTCCCTCTCCTGGGAATGCCGTCTCTTTCTTTGATGGCATTTGGTTTCTATGATTTGATTTCATAATCAAATGTAAACTCAAGAGCCACACACTCTAACTAAAGTTTTGGCTGACTTTGTAAAATCATGTTTTCCCATTTTAGGGTAACTTACTGTCTTTTTTTTTTTTTTCAGTTATGCCTTGATATAACCTTACATAAATTGAATCATACAGTATGTTCTATTTGCATCTCATTTTGTTATTGGTGTAGCTTACACACCAACAACAATATGCTTGTATTTTTTGATACAAGCATAGTTCGTTCACTCTTACTGCTGTATGTTACCTAGCCATAATTTCTTCTTGATGGGGGAGGGATGTGGTTTGGAGCCATACCGGGAAGTACTCTGAGGTTCCTCCTGGCTCTATACTCAGAAATAATTCCTGGCAGACTTGGCGGACCCAATGGATGCCAGGTATCAAACCTGGGTCAACCACATCTGAGGCAATCACCTTTTCTACTGTACTATTGCTCAGGCACCCTTAATTTCTTAATTTCAGAAATTTATATTTCTTTTTCAGTTTTGGGGCTATTTTATAACTTTGACAATTTGATTATTTTCATGTAAGGAAAAAAATCACACTCTAAGTTATCTGCAGTGTGTCTTGACAACATTGCTTATACATAGATTTTTTTATATATATGCCTGTGAATTCATACACACAAATATATGTTACTTGTATTTTTAAGTGTCATAATTTTTTCTTAGTTTACTTTTCACAAATCATGAATCATTAATATCGATTTCTGGAGCAGGCTCAGTAACCTCTCCATTCGTCCTTTCCCTGAGATCTTAGAAGTCTCCCTCGACTTGGCCCTCCCAAGGATGTCGCACTGGAGGCTCTTTCAGGGTCAGGGGAATGAGATCCAGCTTGTTAACTGGATTTAGCATATGAAAACACCATGGGAAGCTTGCAAGGCTGTCCCATGTGGGCAGGAAACTCTCAGAAGCTTGCCAGTTTCTCCCAGAGGGAGAAGTAGGCCGCGTGCTTCTGAGAGCTTGCTTTTAAGTCTCTCTGGATGTTGGCCGTTGATGGGATTACACACACCTGGGTTCCTCTGTGGGTACCTTCCTGCGTGAGGCCTGTTCGAACGTGTGGAGAGAGGCCTCGGGCATGGCTATAGCTAGGTTCTGGTGGTCTTCGGCCACCGGGAGCTCTGCTCGGGGTGGGGAGAGAAGCTGGAGCCCATCCCCTCTGAAGGGCCCCAGGGATGCGGGCAAGAGTCTCTCTGGTTATTAAATTTTTAATTAAGTTATTAAATTTTCTATTAAATTTTCATTTAATAGTTTACTTCTAATAAAAATAAATATAATTTTGAAATCAATTGTTTCTAATAGAAATTTTGAAATACAAATAGAATTTTCATTGAAATGCTTGATTTTAAGTTTTCAATCCTATTGATGGAAATGTGTTAGATGATCTTATACCATCTCTTTAGTACTTTATTCTCTTTCTACTTCTGATAATGGTAGTTTCATTAATTTCCTCTTACCAATTATTTTATACGATGATGGGTTTTATTAAATACTCAGTTTAGCCACTGGAGAGGAACAGTAGGGCCTGGTGTACATGGGAGTCAATTGCGTGGGTTCAGAGGTCAGCTCCGCCACTTAGCACAAATCAACTCAACATGTGTTTTCTCATTTTCTTCCTCTTTACATGAGTAATATAATACCTAATTTTTCGACTAGGTTTGAAAATAAATGGATTAATACTTGTTAAAAACCAAATGCTTTCTGACCCATACTATGTACTTGCATTAGCCCTTTATTGCATTTGTCTCATTTTTGACTATATCTCTCTAGTATGGAAAGAACAAAACAGCAATACAGAGAAGGATCAGAAAATCTCAGTCACTAACCCCATTATCATTAAAATTTCTCACCATGTTAATCGTGAGTCTTCTGAGAGTCTTAATTTCTCTCTAATTTAACACTAAATGAAGATTACATTTCATGTGAGCCCAGACAGAGTGCATTTGTGGGTAGACCTTAGAAGAATCATTTATGGGTGTTTTTTGCTAGTAATATATTCCAGATTCCTGGGAGGACTCTGGACCTTTCATTGAATCTAGTAATGCACTGTGACTTAGGCCAAAATGCTCAGACAAAAATGCTAATAGCACATAGGTGAATATGGACAATGACCAAAATAAAAATATACTTACTTGAACAAAGTTATCTGACAGTCTGGGCAAAAAAGAGGTACAAGTATATATTGCCTACATGCATTTATACATGAACATACACTCATATGCACACCGCTGCCTATCAATATTGATTGATACATGAATAGCATCATACATAGTTAAGTGGATACTTGGTAGTGCCAGCTCTCTCAGCTTTTTAAAAACCCATAAACTTATTCAATCTTTTTTTCACCTTATAAGATATGGGTAATATCATTATGGAACTAAAACAATGTATTTAATGTGAAAGTTCACTTAAAACACAGAATTTTAAAAATTTATTTAATGTGAGTTTTCATTGTGCTCATAAAAAGCAATATAATAATTATATATATATATATGTATATATGTATATGGTCACTGTTGATTGTGGGGACTAGTACATGGGTATGTCCTGGGAGTCAGGGGCTATGTTATGTGCTGGTGTCTGTCTGTGTGTGTGTATGTTTCTCTGCGTGTGTGTGTATGTGTGTGTGTGTGTGTGTGTGTGTGTGTGTGTGTGAATTGAAACCAAGTCTTCACGTATGCATTTGCTTTTGGTTTTGAGTCATGTATCTGGCCATAAGGCTAATTTTAAAGCTTTATTTGTTCCACAGAAAATATGAGAGGAAAGATGGATTAATCATATACCTCCTGCCCTCACACATGGGTAGTCTCCCCATTTTCAGCATCCTCCACAAAACTGGTACATCTGTTGCAATTGATTAACCTAAGTGACAGTGTGTTGTCACCAAATGTCCACGGTTTGCAATCAAGGGAACTCTTAATCTCACACATTCGTGGTCTTGAAAAAATGACAAATGACCATACTCCATCATGATGATATTATATTTTCAGTGCTCTGAAAATACTCTGCCTATTAATCTCTTCTTCATAGCATAGATCTTTTTTTCCATCCCCAGAGTCTGATTTTTCAGAATGTCATACAGTTGGAATTAATCAGAATGTCATCTTTTCAGATCAACATTTTTTTAGACATTCAATGCTCCAGCTTCAAATCCATCACTATATTTGTGTACCTCCACCAATGAAGACCCCTAGTTCTTTTCCTCTCCCCACCATGCCTCCTAAGGAAAACTTTTGTTTTAAAGTTTAATTATAATAGGTTGGATCCTGTACTTCCAATAATGTTGATTCATTTGTTTTGTTTTGTTTTGTTCGCTCTTGGCTCTGTACTCAGGAATCACTCCATAGACAAAATCACCTATGCTTAGGTTGCAAAGTTATCGTTAAGGTTGAAGTTGGATATAACAAAAGCATTTTCTATAGACTTGTTTACAGGACTATAGCAGGAAGAGGCACATTGTATAAGTATACAACATTTTTATGCTTTGGAGAACTTAGCCATGGATATTTAGCAAAAATGAGAAAAATAGAGGGGTTATAGAAGTTCTGTCTGATTTACTGCACAAATCTTCACACTTTATTATCTTAATTATATTTCTCCCTTTACTATTTTTCTAGATATGTCTAATCTCATTTAAATGTGCCTATCAAATTTCACCAATTCTACATGTTACTATTTATTTTTTACCTACCAGTGCACATATTTTTAATAAACTATCATGTTAGATTTCACTATAATAATCCTATTTAGGTAAAAGAACAATCAAATGTGAGCAGAGGCTAATAAGAAATTTCTTTATTCTTGTGTCATCTCTAAGCTGTTGTTCTGGAAATTGTAGAAATATCATTCTCAGTGAACTAAAAAGGTAATTAACAAAGAAAACTACTTTACACTTGCCCTTATCTTATGGTTCACTGTTAAACCTTACACTTATAGAGTCAATAACAATTTTGTTATGTAAAAAGTACCTTATTTGAAACTATATTTTGTTTCTCTCTCAAGCCATAATTGAATTCAACTAGACAAAGTAAGTGTCTAGACAGATATTGCAAAGACACTACAAAGAGCAAGAATAATTGTTGTGGTAAAATGAAAATGATAATGTAGAAACTAAACACTGAAGATCAGTGTGGAATGTTTAGCAGCATTTATTACCTCAACAGAGCATTGCTCTTATCTTTACAGCGTGATGTATTGTAAATCTATCCCATTTCAAGCACGTATTACCTAGTTGACTAATTTACCTTTGTCTAGACAGCATAGTTCATCTTCCATATACATAAAACTGGACCCAGGAACAAATCAGAATTTATTTTTTCTATAACAAAACAGGTAAAAGAAGTACTGTATCCTTTTATGTTCTCTTCTTGATCTCATAGTGAAGAATAAGAACAACAAATAGGCCAGGCATTGTTCATGAGATACTTTGTAGCAAATGTTCATAGCACATTGATGCAAAAAGTATTTGTTAAGTGGATTTCAACTTCATTGGACCTTTCCACCTCACTAGTCCCCATGGTTATAAATGGCACATTAATATCTTGGTTATTTATTTTATTTTGGGGCCAGGGGCACACCCAGTGGTGCTGTGTGTGCCTACTGGTTCTGTGCTCTGAATCACTCCGGGAGGTGCACAGGAGAAAATATGAAATTCTCAGGACCAACTGGAGTGCGCAACCATATGCCCTGTAAGTGTTTTAACCCCTATCCTGTCTTTTTGGTCCCTATATTGATTATCTTCAACAAATTTTGCTTTGTAACTCTTGATGATGTGGGCCCAGAGGATACAATTAAATTTTCTCTCTGAGATACAATCGATTTGAAAGGAACATAATTTGGCAATAGGTGCCCGTAGTTACTTTTCTATCCAACTTTAACTTTTTAAAAAAAATATTTGGATCACATGACAGTGCTCAGGGCTTATTCCTGACTCCTGCTGAGATATCACTCCTAGTGGTCCTTCTGTGACCATTTATGAGAGGAGGCCCAAGATTAAATTAATTCAGGCGCATGAAAGCTAAGTGCCTGACCACCTCCTTATTTATCCAGTCCCATTTTACTTTTATTCAAAAAACTCACACACACACACACACACACACACACACACACACACACACACACACACACACACCAGTGATACTGGGGGAGATGACGTGGCCTCTCCTGAAAGAAGGAAAGGGTAGCATATAGCGTGGGGAATTAAAAGCAGAGCTTCACACTGGCTCCTCATTCTACTCTGTATAAAATGCTCAGTCCGCATCCAAGTCACAGAGGAAAAACTTTGCAGAGATCTCAGTTAAATTTCTCTCAATTTTATTATTGGTATAGCTGGCATTATTATTATTATTATTATTATTATTATTATTATTATTATTATTACTCTTTTAATTCTGTAATACTAGGGACCAAATATGGTTTGGCTACATGCAAGGCATGTACATCACCCACTATATGATCCCTCCAGTCCTCTGCTGTACTATCTTTTTTATTATACATTGTATATTGTCACTGTCATTCCATTGCTCATCGATTTGTTCAAGTGAGCACCAGTAACGTCTCTCATTGAGAGACTTATTGGTACTGTTTTTGGCATATCCAATACGCACGGGTAGCTTGCCAGGCTCTCCAAGAGGGGCAGAGGAATCGAACTCGGGTTGGCCGCATGAAAGGCGAAAGCCCAACCACTGTGCTATTTCTCCTGCCCACATTATATATTACATATGTAATTATCTCTAATAGACTGGGAGTCATAAACTTTAAAAAATGTAAGTTCATGCAGTGGGAAAGTAGAGAGCTGGAAATAAGTTGGCTGGCTAGAATCAACAACTGTTAGAATTGGGGGTGCTGGGAGGAGGAAGACTCTCAACTGATGCTCAGGTGGTCCAGGGTCTCCACCAGCATTCCCAGGCCAAGCAGACAGAAAGTTGAATGCAACAATATGAGGGTGTGGTGCTGCTCAGGCCCTATGGTTCTCAAGAAACAAAGGGCATCCTAGAAGAACCCCGAGGGCTCCACACAGGAGCCATGTGTCAGGAACCATGTGGGGCTGGGATTTGAATCTGGGTACAGAGTGTCCTTGTCATGTCCTCTCACTGTATGATTCCCATCTCCACTCTACAAGTTTTGATTTTTTGATAGTGTCTAGGGCTGGAACAATAGCACAGCGGGTAAGGCATTTGCCTTGCACACAGCTGACCCAGGTTCAATTCTTCTAACGCCTCTTGAGAGCCCTGCAAGCAACCAAGAGTATCCCGCCCACACAGCAGAGCCTGGCAAGCTACCCGTGGTGTATTGGATATGCCAAAGACAGTAACAACAAGTCTCACAATGGAGACATTACTGGTGCCCGCTAGAGCAAATCAATGAGCAATGGGAAGACAGCGCTATAGTGCCTACAGTATAGGACAAAAATATACAAATTTACATATCAACACATATAAATCTAAAATTATTTATTTATTTGACTCTACCAACAGTGAAGCAATTAGATTATTACATATTTTTAAATCATGTCTGTGGTTTTAATATTCCATGAAATAAAATGTGAATTCCATGTGATGCACTTTACCTCACATGATGTAAAACAAGACAATAGGACCCAAACTGAGCCACCAGGGCTAAGGCTGAGCTCCCGAAACTAGTGTTTAATTGCAGTTTCAATCTTTCCCAGAAAATGGAATTCTGAACGAGCACATAAAATTAACATGAGTTAATCTGCTTGATGTTTCCCTTACATCCCACAAATTAGTGTGCCTTTCAATCACCAACCCATTTTTTTCTACTGGAACCTCCTTGTTTTCACTCCTGTTGTCTATAAAAAATTTTTATGTTGGAGCCAGAGAGATAGGACCGAGGGTAAGGCACTTGTCTTGCATGCACCTGATCTGGGTTTGATCACAGTCAACTTAGGCGAGCCACGAGTGGGCACAGAGATAGGAATTTGCCCTGAGCACAGGTGGGTATGGCCCCCAAACAACAACAACAACAACAAAATCAAACAAAACACTTTAATCTTCTATGGTGTCTCCGGGTCCTTTTTTTTTTCTGGTAGGTTACAGGCAGCCTGATTCACCAATTCCTGAAAAATGTTAGTAAGACCTTTAAAATGTACTCAGTTGAGTTTTGTTTTTGTAACATTCTGGTGAAGCAGTGCTTAATCTAAAGCATATTCTCAAACTTACTTCGTCTACAGGAACTTTTGCAGAAAAAAACAAAAAAAAGTTACTCTGGATTCCACTCTGAGCAATGCATTTGTTTTAGGAAACAAGCTGAAAGTACCCCACCCAACTGAACCACCACCCATTCCGCATCCAGATTTAGTCTAGGCCCCCATCTCCAACAAGGGGGCTATATCAACTGCTTTAATGTTCTGTAGGAAAAGAATTTCTGTTTGATTTGATAGCTGAGGAGCCACTTTCTTCCTGGAATCTTATTTTCATGTGTGAAATAATTACTGCTAGACACATTTTGGTTATTTGAATTAGAATCTTTGGCAAATGTTATCAGGAATGCAGTGAGCCTGTCAAGTGAAAATCTCAGGCAATATTTTTTCATATAATCTAAGTAGCACTGCACTGTAGCACTGTCATCCCATTGTTCATCGATTGGCTCACGAGGTCACCAGTAACGTCTCTATTGTGAGAATTGCTGTTACTGTCTTTGGCATATCGAATATGCTACAGTTAGCTTGCCAGGCTCTGCCATAGGGGCGGAATACTCTCAGTAGCTTGCTGGCCTCTCCAAGAGGGATGGAAGAATCTGAACTGGGGTCGGCCGCCTGCAAAGCAAACCCCCTACCCGCTGTGCTATTTCTCATGTTCCTAATAATTTTTTTCTGTCACCTTGATGTTGACATTCTTGCATGTAAATTGGGAGGGTGGCGAGGATCTTCTCCCATGCTACTCAGAATAAGCCGGAATTCGGGTGCAGCTTACTGGCTGCCTCTTTGGGCTGGCAGGAAGTGAGCATCCGTGCAGCACAGTTGCTGGCTGCAGACCTTACCTGTCATGATATAAACAAGACGCTTCTCCATGTGACCAAGGTGCATCAAGCCGAGAGGTTGAAAGCATTCTTTTCCCAGGGCTACTTCCCTCGCTCCCCATTTTTCCTAACCAGTGAAAACTTCACCTTGCTAATTAAGAACACTGTGCAGTTGTGATTCCTGCTGAGATCATTTGCTATTATTTATTTTTGATCTTGTATAATAAAATGTTTCAACATTTAGAGAACCTGACAAAATCAGTGAACTGAAAATAATAATGAAAATATTGTTCTTTTCCAACTATTTATATTTTGTGGGTGGATTTTCTTTATTTTCTTTATTTTAAATGTTTCATAATTTTTAAATTTTAAAATTTAAAGTCAGAGTCTCTTGCCCCCGAGCTTGGCTGTCTTCACTGGGACCCCTCGGAGGGGTAGGTTGAGTCTCCCTCCCAGCCCTAAGCAGATCTCCGGCAGCCGAAGACCTCCGGAACCCAGTCATAGCTATGCTCAAGGCCACTCTCCACATGCTTGGACGAGCCTCAGGCATGAAGGAACCGGCAGAGGAACCTAGTTGTGTGGGACCCGGGACTGAGATCTCCAAGTCTGCTCGGATCTGGTCTGGGCCTCTTCTGCCCAGATCCCCCGTTTTCCAGTAGCTTGGCAGTCACACCTACAAACTGCCCCTGGCGCCGTGTAATCCCATCAATGACCAACATCCAGAGACTATAAAACCAAGGCCGCTTGACATCTTATAGCCTAGTTTTCTCTCTCAGAGAACCTAGCAAGCTATTGAGAGCTTCCTACCTGCACGGGAGAGCCTGGCAAGCTCTCTGTGGTGTATTCTTATGCCAAATACAGTAACAATGATGGGTCTCATTCTCCTGACCCTGAAAAGAGCCTCTAATGTGGCTCTGTTGGGAAGGAAGAGTAAAGAGAGGCTGCTAAAATCTCAGGGCTAGGACGAATGGAGACATTACTGGGCCTGTTCGAGCAAATCAACCATCAACAATGATAGTGATAGTGATAGTCATTTTAAAAACACAAACTGAGTGGCAAGAGCAATTTTACAGGGGATAGAGCACTAGCAAGAAACTGCCCCTGTTTTATGACCGGTATCACATATAGAACCTCAGTGTCATCAAAATGTGATCCCTGAGCACAAAACAAGGAATAAAACTTTAACACAACTGGATTTGGCACAAAGTAAAAGAAGAAGAAGAAAAAGAGGAGGACAAAAGAGATTAAAAAAAGAAAGAAAGGAAGGCAGGAAGGCAGGAAGGAAGGAAGGAAGGAAGGAAGGAAGGAAGGAAGGAAGGAAGGAAGGAAGGAAGGAAGGAAGGAAGGAAGGAAGGAAGGGAGAGGAAGGAAGGAAGGGAGAGGAAGGAAAATGGATGACTGATTGCAAATTGAACATAAAAGCAGGTAGGAGTCTCCAGTTTTCTTACATTTTAAAAAAAATTTTTTTCAGAAATTCAATGTCAAAGTCTCATTTTTAGAGAATAACAGTTGTTTCTTTATGAAAATAGGTAATTCACTTTAACATTTAACAGCTTAATACAAGTACTTTTTAAAATAAATTGATAAATGCATTTCCTTAAAAAATTTCATTTTTAATATTCAATATGAAAATCACTGATAGCCATATTTTCTCTAAACAAAAACACCATATTTCTTTAAAATTTAAAAATTATAAAACATTTGGAATGATAGTTGTATGACAATAATTATAGTAAAACACTTCTTAAATCTAGCAATGAAATGAAATAGGAATGCAAACTATTATTCATAAATACCTCTAACCTTAATATAGATGAGAAAACTAAGGTAAGAATCAAAATCCACACTCATTTCAGTTGTTTTGTGGAATCCTTACAAGCGAATTTTTTAAATTTTTTTATGCACACTGAGTAATGCCTTATCAGTCCAGCCGGGAAAGCTACCTCATTATGTCCAACTCCCATGAATCCCTAAGATGAGCAAGAACTTATCAATTGCAGCTGTAAAGTGACTCCTTCTCCAAAATGAGATTTTGAAACCAAAAACAAATACAATGCGAACTTAAAAACTTAGCACAGTCTTATGAAATATATTAGTGACGAAAATGTCTAAAGCAGGCTAAAGATTGTTTTCATTTGTGAAATAAATTTGTAATTTGACCATGTTGTGCTTTCTTGGCCTCAGTGCTCACTGCAGAGTGCACAGGTCCTTGCCAGGGTTTATACTCTCTAACTGACATGCTTTTGCACATTTTGCTTAGAGTGCTCACAAGGAACCATACACTTGCTTTAAGGCTCCCATAATGATGCTTGTAGACACTTAGTTGCGGTGCCCTAGAGATCATGCATACTTTGATCTGGCCACAGGAATGTCAAACAATATTGTTGTCAGAATTGCATATGGCGGGGTTGGAGTGATAGCATAGCGGGTAAGGCATTTGCCTTGCACGCGGCCGACCCGGGTTCGATTTCCAGTATCCCAATATGGTCCCCTGAACAGCACCAGGGGTAATTCCTGAGTGCAGAGCCAGGAGTGACCCCTGTGCATCGCCGGGTGTGACCCAAAAAGAAAAAAAAAAGAATTGCATATGGCACATATGTACTAGTTCCAGGGCTCAAACTTGTGCCTCAGTGTTTTGTCACTGTGAAATACCTAAGCCTCGAATTTGGCAAATTTTGAGAAACCTATGAGCATCACTTTTGAAAAAATTTGAAAATGTTAAAATAATTTTGAAATTTTTAAACTCAGGAAAATGGAATACCTACATTCACATAAACAGTGAATATATGAAGGTTATATCCGAAGAAGACTTATCCGAAGAAGACAGACAGATGACCGAACCCCAGATGGGAAAGAAATGTTAAGTTCATTTATCAGAGGAAAAAAAGCAAATTGAAGGTTTGCAATACATTTAATTAAGCATTTTATCTTAAATGTTAAATTTAAAGTCAAAACATGTTTAAAGGCTTCAAGGACATATGATTTTATAGAGATGACCATTTTCTTTTCTTTTTTTTGTACTTTTTGGGTCATACCCGGCCATGCAAGGGGTTACTGCTGGCTCATGCACCCAGGAATTAACTCCTGGTGGTCTCAGGGCACCATATGGGATGCTGGGAATCAAACCCGGTTGGCCGAGTGCAAGGCAAACACACCCTACCAGCCCCTAGAGATGACCATTTTTAGAACCATTAATTTATGTTTTTATTTTAGTATCCTCCCAATTATGACATAAACCTACACATATCATGATCTTTTGTTGACTAAGAAAACTTTCATATTGTTGTAAGTCTAGAAGGAATTATGACTCTATTTATAATAAGCCTACTTGAGATAAACAGTCATAGTTTGTGAACAAAATTTTACTCCCATGAAAACTACTTTCTCTTTGTCACCATGTCATCTACAAACCTAACGTATTTATGACATATATATGTATATATAATTGCTTTCATTTTATACCTAAAAATCCTTTTCCACTTAAGGCAATCACTTTCTGTCAAGTCCACATCTAACACATCATTTTGCTCCATTTTTAATCCCCTTTGGTATTCTAAATGTCTCTCTATCATTTGGTTTCAACTGAAGAATTTCTGGTAGGGAGAAAAATCAGAGAAATTCTTCCATTTGAAAAATGAACAATTTATATTTAGTAGTTTATCTCTATTCCTAAAGTTACTTTAAAAGTTACAATCTAGAGGGGCCAGAGAGATGGTAGAGAGGATAAGGTGCTTGCCTTGAAGCCTAGTAGGGTCCAAACCCCAGGGTTTAATCCCTGGCTTCCCAAATGGACGTTGACACACTGTCAGGAGTGATCCCTCAGTGCAGATCCAGGAATAGCCCCTGAGCATTCCCAGGTGTGACCCCAAAAAACAGCCTCCTCAAAAAAATTAAAGTCTAGAGAAGTTCCTAATTCACACAGATCCAACTTCTTATTTTACCAAGCACTCAAAGATGGATATTTTCATTTATTTTTGCCAGTAAAGTTGTGCTTTTGATCTCTTTTTCACAGGGAAGATACTTTCCTCAACATGTCTAGTTTTCTAAACTGGAACATTGCAGACATTATCTGAATTCTTGTCTACAAACTGGGCACTTACCACTCTGAAACTCATTTTTTTCTTTAGCTTTGAGTACACCTGGGGTTTCTTATTTTTCCATGTCTGTAATTGCATAATTGGCTTATCTCCTTATATATGTTGGCTCTCTAAACCTCTGTGCTGTTCTCTGTAACTGATGATTTTTTTTTTCTTTTTGGTTCACACCCGGCAATGCACAGGGGTTACTCCTGGCTCATGCACTCAGGAATTACTCCTGGCCGTGCTCGGGGGACCATACGGGATGCTGGGAATTGAACCCTGGTCGGCCACGTGCAAGGCAAACGTCCTACCCGCTGTGCTATTGCTCCAGCCCCTGTAACATGATTTTTACCAGGTCTACACTTATTCAACTACCCTGAATGTCAAGTTGAATGTTTTTTTGTGTTGTTCTGATGATACTTCTTCACTTGGATGTTAGCAGGCATATGAAAACTGTTCAAAATGTCAAGCAGAATTGTTTATTAACCCCCCAAAATATTTATTCTCCACTCTCCCTGAAATCTCTCTCTTCCCAGTGGCATTGTAGCATCTTTAAATCTTAATTTGGAGCCTGGAAGAGGCCTAGTTCCAAATCTAAACTCATGTACAATCTGCTCAGAGAACATTCTTGTATTTGTATACAACATTCAAGTATTTTGCCATGAGCTTATTACACCCTTTATGCCATCCTATATTGGTTTCTAGATCAAGTATTACTTTCTGTACCACATACACATAACATTTCCTGCCTTTCTTCCTTCTTCTCTTCCTACCACCATAAGCCAAGCCACAAGAATACAGTGTAAACAAGATACAGTGCATTAACTCTGAAGGCAGATTACTCAGTACATACACTCACTTCACACTCATCAACTATAGACTTGAGAAATTTGCTCAACTTTTGTAGTCTTCACTCTCTAAAACTGCAATATACATGATAAAGTGCCCATCTCATGGATTGTCTTCAGAATGAAATTATACAATTTATATTATATAGCACAAAGGAATGCTATTTCACTGTGTGCCAATTTTGTTCAAAAAATTATTTTACTCACACAAAGAAACCAAGCCTTTTAAGTCCTTTCCCTATTCAGCAAATGCCAAGTACCTACTCATAATATTAAACTCAAGATTTACAGTTCTTTAATAATGCTTTTCAAGGCCAGATCATTAAAAGAAAATGAAAAAAAGGGGGGTGGTTAATAAGGTTGAAGTAGCTTGCAATGTCTATTTCCTTACCTCATTATGATTCTGGTAAAATTTCTGCCAATGTAAAATCATGACAAAGCTATTTCATGGGTGGGAACCATGAGAAAATTACTTCGACATCATAATTTTTTAAATATTTTGGCATGTTTGTTTTTTCAGGTCATTGAAGGGGGCAAGGGGTGTTTAATACTCCGTGATTTTGCCACAAAGTAATTAGACCTCCTGAACAATTATGTTTATTTGTAAACCATCAAACTACTGGTATTTTCTTTAAAAAGATATCACAACAATAATTTAAAATCCCCTTATACAGTGTTTTTTTCTATCTTTTATTAATTACTTAATACATATTTCCCAAGAGGCATTCAATAAAAAATTCTAAATGAGAATGCTTCTGTTATATATAAACAATAGCACCTTTTCAAAATTTTAAAAATGACCTCTTTTGCTTTAATGTGAGGAAAGTTTTAAGCTGTTATAAAGCTTTAGGATATTTTATGTTTTATATTTTATATTTCCACTAAAAACAATGTGGAAATTATTAAAATTTACATTTTGTCAGCAAAATAACTTTCCATTCACTTTGGGGAAGTTGGAAAGCAGCAGAACATATATCTTATGTCTACGCTACATTATCTGAAACTATTTTGCAACAGTAATATACATTTCATGTTAACACTCAAATTTTCAATACGAGGCAAAATATCAGTGACATGCCAGCAACATGTTTGCATTCAAAATAAAAAATTAACAAATGAGACTATCAAATAAATGAGTTTTTGACTGGTGAAGGAAACACAGGCTAAAACCAAAAGATAGGGGGCTAGAGCGATAGCACAGCGGGTAGGGCATTTGCCATGCATGCGGTCGACATGGGTTTGACTCCCGGCATT
The DNA here is from genome assembly GCF_027595985.1 of Sorex araneus. Taxonomy (NCBI): domain Eukaryota; kingdom Metazoa; phylum Chordata; class Mammalia; order Eulipotyphla; family Soricidae; genus Sorex; species Sorex araneus. The sequence goes on along the minus strand of NC_073303.1, from coordinate 191,164,399 downwards.
CCATATGGTCCCCTGAGCACCGCCAGGAGTGATTCCTGAGTGCAGAGCCAGGAGTAACCCCTGTGCATCGCCAGGTGTGACCCAAAAAGCAAAAAAATAAATAAATAAATAAAAATAAAACCAAAAGATAGCTATCTGAATGGGAAAAAATATATTCTCATTCAACACATCAGATAAAGGGTTGATATCCAAGATATATAACTACTCACAAATACAAAATAAATCTACATCAAAAAATGGAAAGAAGAAATTAACAAACTTCAGTGGAAGGAAGATGGGTTGTCAGTAGGCACCTAAAAAAGTGCTCAGCATAACTTTTTAGAAGGGAATTCCAGATCAAGATGACAATGAGATTGTCTCACCCTTTCAAGAATGGCACAGGTCATAAGAAATGGGGACAATCTGTGTAGGTGTGGATGAGGCGAAGAAGGTAATCTCATCCACTGCTGGTGAGAATGTTCAACGGTTCAATCACAGGATGATCTTACTAATCAGTGGTGTATAAAAATATTGGATGAGAAAATATAATATAATAAAGGGAGGGTGCTTATCAGCCGTTAGAGTTTATACATGCTTTAAAAAAAAATCCAGTCAGGAATTCAGTTACACTCTTTGGTGTTGAGTATCATTTGTGTAGGAAAATCCACCACATCTGAAGTCAGGTGCTTCATACACAAAGAATCACTTTCAGAAAAATATACACAACCATTCCCTGTCCTTGCCAGTTTTAGTTAGGTGTTTAATATTACTCGACCATGGTGTTGTTTGCGGGTTTAATTTCCATTCAGTTCCACTTTTTAGAACAGAAGTGGTGCAACTGAGTATTACAACACAAAACTCCCAGTCACAGGGTGAAAGTTGATCCAAAAACAAATGAGTAACATCAAAATCAGGCCAAATATTATATTAAAAGAACCAAAGGAAAAAAATCCTAGTTATTTTACTGAAAACTGTTGCACTGGTTAGGTTCATAAACAGTAAGTGAAAGGCAAAGCAAGTCTGTCAGTAATTCGGCTTTGGTAGTGAAATCTAAGGACCAAGCAGAGTTTTCTGTTTCTCAGAGGAAAACTAGGGAGTTTACAAATTACAGGGCACTTTTAGTGGCCTCTGAAATTAAGGGCTATTGGGAACACAGTCATGCCAGTTGTCAAGGAACTGTCTGTTCCGTAATCCCTTTCCATCACTTTTTCTTTCTTAAAACCTAAGGAGCATTGTCTTTCAGCCTTGTCATCATCTGTTCCTTCAAGTCAAAGACAAAAATCATCCAGAAAGCATGAAGACCATTACAACAAACAAGAAACTAAACAGACACATACGGTTAGAATTGATAGAGACATTCAGCAAAGTCACAGAATCTCAAGATGATTATATCACAAGATCATATACATCCATAAGATTAAAATATATTTAAAAGAAAAAAGAAAACAAATGTATCAGTCTTTTAACCAGGGATAGCTAGTAAATTTACCTAATGTGAATTTTTTTCAACACTAAGAGTTTCACTTTCAACAACTATCATTAATTCCAAATGAAGGGTGGAACAGGACCATTGGCTATACTGCTTAAGACCTACTTTATTTTGCTATGCTCTGAGTTTTTAGTTTTCATTGTTTCAAGTCACTTTTCATGCTATCAGATGTAATTCTAATAGCCTCTGTCTTCCTGTAATTGTGTTTAAAAGCTTTCTGCTTCTAATTACTTCTAATCTACAGAATATCAGGAGCCTGCAAAATGGTGAAACAAGAGAGTTTTTATTGAAACACAAAGATGTGAGGGGAGAGAAAGAGATAAAGGATGTGTTCAAGAGAGAACAGGGACTTATTTCTCTAGACTTCTTTAGAGTAGAAAAAAGCAAGCAATAGTTTCAAGAAAGTGAGGTCCATGTTTAAAAGAGAACAATGACTTTTAGAGGATGTTTAAATATCATTTCTCTGAGTTTTTTTTCTTCCTGGAGTTTTGCACACACACACACACACACACACACACACACACACACAAAAAAAAAATTCATCTGGGCATTGGTACAGGAAAGGCTTAATTATTTTTATTGTAATCTCAACCTTGCCTTCACTATTGACAGTCTTTAGATAATCTCATTGATTCTACTGCTTCTTTCCTGAGGAATCCACTCTTGCAGGGGGGAGGAGGGGGGTGGTGGGGAGGTTGGATTTCTGCATGTGGGCGATTCCTCAGATTTAACTCTACAAAGAGCTCAGGATTTGCAAGTCAAAGGGAAAGGGTCTTTGTGCTTTGAGGCTACTTCAGGGCTAGGATCAGGTTTTTTTTTTAATTAAATTTTTAATTAATTAATTAATTATACTTTTTAGGTTATACCTGGTGATGCACAGGAATTACTCCTGGCTCTGCACTCAGGAATTCCCCCCTGGCGGTGCTCAGGGAACCATATGGGATGCAGAGAATTGAACCCGGGTCAGCTGCATGCAAGGCAAAAAATGCCCTACCCGCTGTGCTATTTCTCAAGTTTTTATTATCTCCCCAAAATACCTTCCCAAGACCTCTTTTACTTGCCTGCCACTGGTAACACAGGCTATTGCTCCAGTTAGGATTCTGGTTTATAAATACTTTGAGAACTAATAAAAGTCAGAAAAGCCGCATACTTTATTTCCTTGTGCAATTTCAGTTAGATTTGTAGAAGATATAGCCACCAGGAGAAGGGAAATGTATGAACATGTGTTCAATAGCTTTATTTAGGAAATATGAGGAGAAAAGAGAGAACCCTTTAAAGCAAAAGAAAGAAATCATATTTGCCAAATTGGGATTCCAAAGTGGAATATATGCCAATTGCTTTTGTAAGGTCTCTTTTATAAGATTTTTATAAGCAATCATGTTTGGGGTTTTCTATGTAGATGAGAGGTTTTTGTTAGCAAGGGCATTGTGAATGAGAAAAGGAGTTTTGAGCCCTAATGATTTGCTTTTAGAGTCTTCTTTTTTTTTTTTTCTTTTTGGGTCACACCCAGCGATGCTCAGGGCTTACTCTTGGCTCATGCACTCAGGAATTAACTCCTGGAGGTGTTAATGGTCAGGGGACCATATGGGATGCTGGAAATCTAACCCGGGTTGGCTGCGTGCAAGGCAAACGCCCTACCCGTTGTGCTATCACTGTAGCCCCATTTTAGAGTCTTATCAGGTCTTCAGTCCTGCTAAATTGTCTCTATTTTCTCCAGCCCCTAAATTTGAGCTGGATTTGGGATCATCTGAAGTTTGGAGCCTCAGGCAGATCTTAAAGCAGGGTTGGCTCATTAGAATCTTGAACCTGGGACTAGGTAGAGGTAGATAATTCCTTTATTATTTTTATTCCCAAACTCATTGCTTGCAGAAGCCACTATCTGACTATCTCACACAGGGGAGTGTCTCTCTCACACATACACACACCCCATACACACACACACACAAGCGCGCACGCGCGCACACACACACACACATATACACATATAAATTTAATAAGTTAAATTTCTAAAGTGACTTTAGCAGAAGAAAAACTTCAAATTCTGGTAACTAAGTAAATAAATTAGTAGTGAAAAAAAGCACTACTCCCAAGGGACATGCATGGGTTAGATTTCTCACCCACCAACCCTGTCCATGGGAAACCTCTGGAGTGTAGTTTTCTAACATGCAAGGGATATGGAGAAGATTTAAAGGTGAAACCAAAAGAAAATCCAGCAAGCTCTTGGCTTGTCTCCGTGAAGATATTGAAGGCAACTGGCTCTGATCTGTTGGCATTGCTCTGTCTGCACAGACACTTAAGCCTGAAACCACACCAGTCAGAGAGAGCAATGCTTGCCCACGCAAGTAATCACAAGCATTTCAGAGTCTAGTCTTACACTTTGGCTGTAAGTTTATAATGAAAATACTCTATGCAAAGTTTGCAGAATGAGAAAAGCGAACTAGCCAGGTGGAGTTTTCCAAGCTGTCAATTATTTCTAGAATCTAAGAGGCTATATTTTTTTTAATTACTATTTTTAAGCAAGGACACGTGACCAATGGGGTTTAGTTTGCATCCATTCTTTCTGATCAACTGACATTTCAAAGGAGTTGAAACTTAGAACTTTCCTGAACTTGTTTGTTCCCAATCAAATTCAATTTTCTAATTAAGTGCAATTTCTCCTTTAAGTAATATAGTGCTAGTCTCCTAGAACTAGTTCATAATGCACAACATCTACTTTTAGAAATAATTAGTGCAAATTTGAATTAATGTAGTTATCATAATATCTTCCATTGATATCTGTTTTCTTCATATATCATTTCCATAGGTAGTATTGGAAACAAATTTGGGTTGATCCTGATACAATATGAATGGTGTCTTAAATTTGTACATAGATATCTTCAGAATGAAGATTATATAAAGACCCAAGGAGAAGATGGCTCTGTAGAAGCTATAGGGGTTTCAGAAGAAAACTTCATCTCAGACTTTTAGCTTCTGTGATTGTGAGAATATAATTCTTTGATTAGTTATAAAACTAAGCAAGAAGGAGCTGGAGTGATAGCACAGCAGGTAGGGCATTTACCTTGCACAAGGCCAACCTAGGTTCAATTCCCAGCATTCCATATGATCCCTGAGCACTGCCAGGAGTAATTCCTGAGTGTAGAGCCAGGAGTAACCCCTGTGCATTGCCAGGTGTGACCCAAAAACCAAAAACACAACAAAAACAAAAACAAAAAAAACTAAGAAATGTAATAATAAAAAATGTAAGTACCAAAGAGATAGCACAGTGCATAGGATGCTTGTCTTGCATGGTGTTAACCTGAATTCAATCCATGACATCCATATCTCCTGAACATAGAGCCAGGAGTATCCTCTAAGTACTACCAAGTGTGCACCAAAACACAGAAAATAAAAGAAAACCCTTAAATATGGGTCTGGAGAAATAATGCAAGGGTTGAAACATGTATCTTACATATGGTCAACCATGACTCAATCCCCAAAACTACATATTGTTCTCTGAGCACTGCCAAGTATGCCCCCATACCTTTCTCCAAAAAATTATCTAGCAAAGAAACTTACAGTTTAAATAACACGTACACCCATGATTACAGCACAGATGGCAGGTTTCTCCAGCGCCATGGATGGTCAAATCTGTGATGGAGGAATTGCTCCCTTAAGGACCAGAGTGGTGGAGAAAGTGAAACCCAAGAAAGTCACTGGATTCACAATGTGGAAGATGAACGTGTAAATTCTATGGCTGAAGATGTAATTAGAAAACAGTGTGGAGGAATGCATAGATGTGAAGGAATGTGGGCATGAAGGTATGGCATGAAGGGAGATGTTGAACATTAACTAGGAATTATATTTTGTAGTTTATATGGAAAGAGAAGATGACATTTAAGGGCCCTAGATGGGAGTATTGCATCTAGGCTATTTTAGCACATGCAATGAGAAAGAGGTTGGAGGAAGAAAGCAGAAAGTATAGATTTAGAAATACAGATGTCCTGGGGCTGGAGTGATAGTACAATAGTTTTGGCATTTACCTTGCATATAACCATATGATTGACTTGGGTTCAATCTCCGGCATCCCATATCCTGAGTGCAGAGCCAGGAATAACCCCTGAGTGTCATAGGGTGTGATCCAAAAAATAAAACACACAAAAAAGAAAGAAATACAGATGTACTAACTTTCGGTTCATTAGGTTTTAACTTCACGATGGTACCAAAGTGATATGCATTGGGATGGATACTGTGAGCTTGAACTTTGAACTTCCCTGATGATGACAAAGTCGCATGACACTGTCTTGTGGTACTGGGGAGTGGGAGCAAGCAGCAGCACCCACCGGCCACACGATCATCAGGATTAACAGTGCCATTCTGCGGTGTTTTGGATAGCCAATACTTTTGGGATTTTGAAAACTGCAACCCACCATGTCTATGAAACATTCATCTGTATCTGGGTCTGAGATATTGTACACTATACTACTACAAGACAGGTATTGGGTTCAATGATTGTGCCCAACTGTAAGATGAAGTATATATTCTGAATACATGTAAGTTAGCGGTCTCACAACATCTTATAGCCTAGTTCTTCCTCTGGGAGAACTTGCAAGCTACCAAGAGTTTTCTGCCCGCATGGGAGAGCCTGGCAAACTCCCTGTGGTGTATTCATATGCCATAACCTATAACAATGATGGGTCTCATTCCCCTAACCCTGAAAGAGCCTCCAATGCGGCACCATTAGAAAGGACTTGTAAAGAGAGTTTTCTAAAATCTCAGGACTAGGACGAATGGAGACATTACTGAGACCACTCGAGAAATTCGGCGATCAACGGGATGATGATGATGATGATGATGATGATGATGATGATGATGATGATGATATGATGATGTAAGTAAGATCAGGTTAAACCATTAGTAGTTTGGGTGAAAACTTTCAATTTCTGATAGGCTTCATGGGACATAATTTTATTGTTAGTTGGAAAAATCTGCATTAAAAAAGTTTCAAAAATGGGTGTTCAAAAGTCAGGGGGTGGCTCAAATGAAGAGGAAAGTACTCAGTTTTCAGACAATTCCTAGTTTTCTAGTTGGGCAGCTCTCTCTTCGGTGTTGTACCAATCCTGGTCCAAGGGGCCTGAAGCAATTAGCGTTGTAGAACAGGAGTGCCTATTCATCTCTGAACTTGGGTTTGATGATGTACATGCGTCTGTGAAAACAGCTAGAAAGCCAAAGGAGAGGTTTTAGCTGGAAGTGAACACAGTGTGATCTACAATAAACCCCTACCCTGAAATCTCTGGAACCAGGGCTGGAGTGATATAGCACAGCAGGTAGGGTGTTTGCCTTGCATGTGGCCAACCCAGGTTTGATTGCCAGCATCCCACATGGTCCCATGAGCACCGCCAGGAGTAATTCCTGAGTGCAGAGCCAGGAGTAACCCCTGTGCATCACTGAGTGTGACCCAAAAAGAAAATAAATAAATAAATAAATAAATAAATAAATAAATAAATAAATAAATAAATGAAATCTTTGGAACCTGTGACCGTATTACTCTATCTGGTGAAGGAAATTTTATGGATGTGATTTATTTGTATATATCAGGATGGGGGGGCATTACTTTAGATTGCCCATCAGGCAAAATTTAATTACAAACGTTCTTCATAAATATAGAGGCAATAGAGTTAGAGAAGGAGCTGTGAAGAAGAAACCAAAGAGCTGATGAAAAGATTTAAAGATGACACTGTTGGGTGGAGAGAGGAGACAGGGGTGGGGGGGTAACCGGGGACAGTGTTGGTGAGAAATGTACACTGTTAAAGGGACAGGCATTGGAACGTTGTATGACTGAAACCCAATCTAGTGTGTGAGATGCACACTGTGATTCAATTTAAAAAATTTAATAGAAATAAAATTTAAAATATAATTAAGCTGACTGAAGGGGACACTAGCTGGCAGGCTCTGGAAGTGTCAGAGAGAAATCAGCATTTGGATAGGGAAGCTTCTGACCTTCCTGATTTGTGTGTCTTGTATCTCGAAATGTGTGATATCTTCTAACAAGTGCAATAGTAAAGAAATTCAAACACCGCACCAGACTTACACAAATCCATTATTTTAATTTGAAGGAGGGGTTCAATACCATGAGAAATGGCCAGAGCTAGAACATTGGAGAAAATCTTTAAGAAAAAAGGTGGAAGGAGAAAAGTAACTACCCAATTAGCCATTTTACAAATTCAATATATGTGAATATCCCTATTTCAAACTTAGATTCAATTTTGAGATAGAGGATAAGGGGAAAGGACAGGGAAGTGCTGCTCTTCTTGTGCCATCACTCAGATTCATTTCATGGGCTGGAGAAATAGCACAGCGGGTAGGGCATTTGCCTTGCATGTGGCCAACAGGGGTTCGATTCCTCCACCCCTCTCAGAGATCCTGGCAAGCTACCGAAAGATCTCACCCCCATGGCAGAGCCTGGCAAGCTCCCCATGGTGTATTCGATATGCCAAAAACAGTAACAACAAATCTCACATGGAGACGTTACTGGTGCCCACTCGAGCAATTCGATGAGCAATGGGATGACAGTGACAGGGAAAGTTTTATCTTAGAAGTTAACAAATCTTGCGCTTTCTTTTTCAAAAGTAAATGAGAAAAAAACTGAAGAAACATCCACAAGATGAACATGACAAATATTGTTGGATGCTGATCACTGGACACAGCTTCTTGGGATCTTTGACTAGGTCGATGTCATTATTCAAGTGGAAAATTACAAGAGTAGGTTACCTACCCCCAAAATGCTGTCCCCTGCCACCCCATGAGAGACTCCTCTCTTTGGTGCTGTGTCCCTGCCCAAGCATTTCTATTTAAATAAATACTTTCAGTTAAGTACAAGTCAGAATTCCATGGTCATGGCTGCAGTATTTGGGTGGCTTGCCGTCAGAGGTGGGAGAAAAGATGGAAACAGGAAACACCAAAGACTTCCGCCATTCCTCCCATTGGCTTCTAATATCCCTTTCTGGCAGCACAGAATTCAAACATGTGGAGTGGGCATCTAAATGGCAAAATCTCCAGAGGCCAAGAAAAACATGACAACATCTTGCAGGTTTTCTGGTCATTTGCAAATTTGTTATTCAAAGGAGTAAGCAGACCAAAATAGAAAGGTTGTGCAGGTGGTCAATGGGTGAAGAATGAAAGAATATGATCTCTTTGTCCTTAATATTGACATTTGCTTCAAACCATGGAGCAATCCTCCTGGCCCTAATCTCTACTGTCCTTGGTTGTTAGTCTCATATTATAATATTTTATATTCCACAAATGAGTGCAGTCATTCTTTGTTGCTCTTTTTCTGACTCATTTCACTTAACATGATCTCTCCATGACCATGCACTTATAAACAAATTTCATGACTTCATCTTTCCTAATGGATGCATAGTATCCCATTGTGTAGATGTACCAAAACTTCTTTAACCAGTTGTCTGTTCTTGGGCAATCAGGTTGTTTCCAGATTCTGGCTATTTCGAACAGTGCTGCAATGAACATAGAGATGCAGATGCCATTTCTACTGTGCTTTTTTGCACCCTCAGGATATATTCACCTTCCTTGTGAGTTGGGGGAGAAGGCAACTGGGATAGAGAAGGGATCACTAAGTCAATGATTATTGGAGGGATGGCTTGGGATGGAAGGTGTGTGCTGAAAGTAGATAAAGGACCAAACATGATGGCCTCTCATTATCTGTATTGCAAACCATAATGCCGATAAGTAGAGAGAGAATAAGAGGGAAGCTGTCTGCCATAGAGGCAGGGGGAAGGGTGAGAAGGGGACTGGGGATACTGGGGACAGTGGTGGGGGAAAACATATACTGGTGGAGGGATGGTTGTTTGACCATTGTATGACTGAAACTCAAACATGAAAGCTTTGTAAAGTTCACATTGATTCAATAATATATATATGCGTATATATATATATATATATCACTGTTGTCCCATTGTTCATGGATTCGCTCGAGTGGGCACCAGTAACATCTTCATTATGAGACTTGTTGTTACTGTTTTTGGCATATTGAATACGCCACGGGTAAGTTTCCAGGCACTGCCGTGAAGACGAGATACTCTCGGTAGCTTGCCGAGCTCTCTGAGAGGGACAAAGGAATCAAACCCGGGTTGGCCGCGTGCAAGGCAAACCTACTACCTGCTGTGTGGCTCCAGTTTGTAAATATACATACATTTGCTCCTTGATGGACTATTTCTTTTGGCACAAATAATATTATTTGTTCTACTATCATTAGATCTGTGAGACATAATACCACAGGCTAGTTGGGGGAATGAAAAGTTGTTAGCTGGGAATTATTTTGATGTAAATTTGTAGCTGGGCTCAGCCCAATGTGAGTCCTTTCATTCTCTTTTGCATCTCCTCCAGTGTAGTTGTGGAGTGTGACTTGATGCTCTTCATGAGTCTCCTCTCCGCTTCTCAAGGTCTGCCTGTTCTCTGTGGAGTCAGCAGGTGTCTGGGAGTGCCTGACAGTTTGCCCAATGATTCTCAGCCGGGCGTCTGAGTGCTTCCCCGGGCAGCATCCGCTGCTCAGTGCTAATGACAGGAGTTGAAGGTGGACCATCTGAGGTGCAAATTTTAAAAGTAGGTAAAGTTTTCATTATTTACTATGTATGCTTCAGCTTCTCATACAAAAATAAAAGCTTTGGATCAAATTAACTTCACAACTGGTTTCACCATCCTGTGCTGATCTTTCAAAGGAAATTGCTATGGAAGCCACTTGATTCATCTGGATCCCTTCATACACGTGAATATGTTTTTTTTTTCCTTTTCAAAATCAATGTGTAAAATGGTATTTAAAAAATCTCTCAAGAACTATAAAATGGAGAGTTTTGTTTCTCTTCGAAGAATGGGGAATTATCTCTTTACAGTGTTTTGCCAGTAAGGGCACATGCAAAGACCAAACATAACGGCCTCTCAGTTTCTGTGTTGCAAACCGTAATGCCATATGGGTAATCTCAGGGCCGGACAAGTCTCCTCTAGGTGCCGCCAGGTCAAGATTTTATCTAATCACTGTTTCACAACATACTATGACGAAAACAGTAGATTTTACATTTTATTATCAATTAATGGAAACTTTTATATCAATTTTAAATTGGAGTTAATGCAGGACTGTATAGTGAGAGTACAGTGGCATGGGAGCTTGCCTTTCACACTGCCTACTGGGTTCAATTCTTGGAATTCCATATGGTTCCTTGGACCCACCAGGAATGCTCCCTAAGAGAGAGCCAGGAGGAAGAGAGAGCCCTGAGCACCACCGGGTGTGACCCTGACAAAAAAAATGGAGTTTATGAACCTTTAACACACACACACACACACACACACACACACACATACACACTTCCCTTTCTTAGTCATTTTCACACTGGCCTCAGTTCAGTGGTTGCAGAATTAGCTACCCACAACCCAAAGGCTTCAGTGTCTGCCCTCAGTGTCTTGAAAATTAACAGAGCTGGAAGCTGACGTCTCTCACTATGGTCTGATCATCACCCCTTGCTGACTTCAAGCTGGTCCTGCAAAGTTCATCAATGACATCTTTATCAAAGAATGGGAGAAATCAAGACTTCACATGAGCTATTTCTGCATGGATTTTTCATACTTAAGTAACAGGGACTACTTACATATTTATATATTCTCATCCTTCTGTATTTATAATTGTGTCTTGTTTTTCTTCCTTTTTTGTTCGAATATTCTCATATCTGCATAGTCATCATAACTCCAAGGTTTGACTCAAATCTTACATTTTTAATGAGAATTGCACTGCTGTATTTAAAGACACATATGCTGATATAAGCTAATGCACTTGTTTTATATTATTTTATTACCTATATCTCCCAAGAATGTGGCACTAAAAGCACAGATAAATATTTCTCTTTTACTTTTTATTTTTATACCTTTGGCAGATTTTTTCTTTTTATTTAAATTGTTCAGCAAAAAATGTAATTTTCCTCCCCCATAAATTAGTATATTTCAGTGTCCCACTGATGTTGAATTTGCATCTGTCAATTGTTCTGATCAATGTGTTGTGAGTGGACATGGTCACAAGACATTTTTACACAGAGACTTTTCTCCATCAAATATGCATAATCATGGTAGTTGTTGCTTTGGGTCTAGTTCCCAGAATCATATACAGATATAGTGGAACTGAATTCTACCAAACCTGAAGCCTAGAACTTTGCAGAGCTCTAAAGAAGTCCCCCAGACCCATGACTGGGACATATGCAATCCACTAGGATTAAGATTTATGTGTTTTGTAAAAGGACACAAGTCAAGAGCTGAGTGATGCATATTATAAGAATGTAACTTAACACAAGAGATGCTTGACAAATATTCAAATTAACAAGGTAGCATTCTATGACATTATTAACTTTTTAGTACTATTCTTTGTCATTCTGAGGGTCAGGCATTCAAGGCATAATTCACTAGAAATAATTTAAGTACTTATATAGTTGCTCAACAGTATTCAAGTAACTCAATTATCACTGAATAAATTATTATTCGGGATGCTAAATGTTAAATAAGTATTTCAACAACTAAAGAATATGCAAATCTAAGAGCTGTTTGTTCTAATGATAGTCACTAAGCATTTGATTTCTTTACATTTTTTAGCCACTAACTTCAAGTGCTTCAAACTTCAGCACTGTTTATTTTTGAAGGAAATAAAACATGGAAAGAGGTTGGTGGTCCTGTCACTTGAATGATCCTAACAGCTGAGACGAATCAACTATTTAGTAATTGAATCTGCTTTAGCATGATATTTATTATGATGTGACTCACTTTCAGTAACTTACACATTGGGCACATTTCCTGTGAAATAAATGATGGATTTTTTGGAAGATGGTGTTTCCATGGTTCGGTAAAGACTGGATCCTTGTCTGCACTCTTACTCAACACAAACCACTTTCATCATTTGGGGATTGAGCCTTCCTATAATGCTTTCCACTCTCTCCTACTCTCTCCTGCTCCCCCTCTTTCTTTTTGTTTGACTTCTCTGCTTCTTAGCCTTGTAACTCTTCTTACTCCTTGCTCCTCTGAAAAAGGCCTTGTTAACACTTATTAATGAGTGTGATCCTAAGCTCCAAAGCAAACAAGCAGGAGAAGAAAGGGGATGAAAGCTCCAAAGTTCGGTTTTTCTGCCAGGTTTCAATGCAGTTCAACAGCAGCTGGGGCTCTAGCCAGTTTTTGTAGGAACCGCTACAAGGCCACCACCCTTTAAGTCTCTATACAACCAGAATTGCCAAGGATTGTCCAAACACATAAAAGCCAGATTTTCTTAGTATTGATTTTCTAAAATATCCAATAACACTTTGTGTCTCTGGAAAGGATTTAACTCCTTCAACACTTGGCATTTTGTTTTCTTATAAAAGACCCAGAAAGTCTCTTGCCCACTTGCCTGGCTGTCTTCTCCGGGGCCCCTCGGAAGGGGTGCGCTTCAGCTTCCCTCCCCACCCCAAGCAGAGCTCCCACAGCCGAAGACCTCCAGAATTTAGCCACAACCATGCTCAGGGTCACTCTGCACACATTCGGATAAGCCTCATGCATGAAGGAACCGGCAGGGGAACCCAGGTGTGTGGGACCCGGTGCTGAGGCCTCCAAGCCTGCTCGGATTGGGACTGGGCCTCTTCCACCCAGATTTCCCATCTTCCAGTAGCTAGGCGGTCACACCCAGGGACTGCCCCCGGGCCATGTAATCCCATCAATGGCCAACATCCAGAGACGTAAAACCAAACTCCCGGAAGCAACATCTTATAGCCTAGTTCTTCCTCTGGGAGAACCTGGATAGCTACCGAGAGTTTCCTGCCTTGCAAACTCCCTGTGGTATATTCATATGCCAAAACCAGTAACAATGCTGGGTCTCATTCCCCTGACCCTGAAAGAGCCTCCAATGCGGCATCATTGGGAAGGACGAGTAAAGAGAGGCTGCTAAAATCTCAGGGTAGAACAAATGGAGATGTTACTGAGACTGCTCAAGAAATTCAATGATCAACGGGATGATGATGATGATGATAAAAGACCATTACCCTCAAATTACTATATGGAGGACATTTCCTGGTCTCAGTTTCAGTAAAAGTTATAATATGAAAGTCATTTTCAAAAACCTCAGCATCTAACTAGTATTAAATTAACTACAAAAAAAGACTGTGTGTGGTTTGATGTAATCTTATTAATCTAGAATGTTCTGATTTTTGATTTCTTATTCATGAGAGTAACACCTACTTACTATTTGCCTTTGCCTTGCTTAGTTTAAGAAATAGCATTAGTATTTTTTATATATATCATGTGCTTTGAGCATTCCTTTTTTCAAAATATATTTATTTTTATAAAGCTCATAGTATATATCAGACTGTTGGGTATAGTGCAAAATATTAAAATTATTAAACTATTTTTAATGTTAAAATTAAATATATCAATGAACAGATTAGAAAGCATACCCCTACAAAGCATAATGATACGGATTTAAAAACATATATGATCAATAAGTATGTGTACTACATTAGATAATGTTAAGCCTGAAAAAAATTGAAAAAAGGAGAAGTTTTCCAGGTTAGGGAGGAATTTAAATTTTCAATATCATGCCAAGGAAAACCCACATGATAAAATAAAAAGATAAAGTACTGATGCAAAAATATTGATAAAAAATATTTTTAAAGTTGCAAAAATAATGCATAGGCACTAAATGAAATAAAGCAATTAGAAAAATCCAGAGAAAACTAATATAATCATCTATTATTCTATCTTTCACATGTTTGTTATAGCTTTATCAATTTCTACTTCAACCTTGACATATATTCATTCTAGACTTTTGTGAATGAATGACTTAATATTTATGACTGTGCGTATAAAAAAGGAGAAGAAAATAAAATATAGAGATTATTTATAGAACTGGACATGACTCATTTGAAATACAATGATTCAATTCTAATGTCAAAAGTCTGGGGGCTGGAGCAATAGCACAGCGGGTAGGGCATTTGCCTTGCACACGGCTGACCCGGGTTCAATTCCCAGCATCCTATATGGTCCCCTGAGCACCGCCAGGAGTAATTCCTGAGTGCATGAGCCAGGAGTAACCCCTGTGCAATGCCGGGTGTGACCCAAAAATGCAAAAAAAAAAAAAAAAAGTAATATTTTTCAAGTATTTCAATGATGCTTTTAACTTTTGAATAAATTTGATATTTTGAGGAAGTTTTTTATTATAAATTCTTGGATAAGTCACTCTTTTCTCAAGTAAACTGCAATTGTAGATACTTTTGAGAGCAGTAAGAGAAGATCTAACTCAAAGGCCTAGTGTGAACTATGAGTGTAAACTCTGATATTGATGTTTTAGAGTTGACATCTTTGGAAATTTTATATATTTTCCCCACTCTTCTATGAACATTATAATGATTTTGTTCTCAAGTTTGTACCCTATCCTGGCCACCAAACAATTGTCCAGTGACTCCAATATTATTTATTTGTTTTGCACTTGAGATCCAAAGGCTTGAGTTTCAGACGCCACATTTCTGCCCATTTTGTCAGTCCTTGTAAGCTTCAACCAGCAGGAAACTTAAGAGGAAAATTGGAATTGAGAAGTGGAGAAGAGTTAATCCTCCTCGCCAGATCAAGAAACACAACTTAGGAGCTGGAGAGACAGTGCAGCAGGTAGGGTATTTGCCTTGCATGCAGCCAACCCTGGTTGAATCCCCAGCATCGTTGGTCCCGAGCATTGCCAGATTAATTTCTGAGCACAGAGACAGCAGTAATCCCTGAGGTTTGCTGGGTGTGCCTCCCAAACAAATAAAAGAAACAAAAACACATGTTGTCTTGGTTCAAAATGGAGGTATTGAATTCTGCTAATGTCATTGCCTCTCTTGTTAATCACTCTTCATATTCCAGTGAGTATCTTTAGCACATGTGTTTTTGAAATTATGGGTCAACTGGTAAAATTCTGTCCAGCTTTAATAGAAACTCCCAAATTTTCCAAAGTGATTGTATGTTTTACATCTCAGTCAGTTCAATGGATTTCAATTTATTCCTCTTACTGTCTAATACACAGTAGTGTCTGTTTATGTTCAGCTTATTAGCAACTTTTCGTCAGTGGTTTTGCATAGGCTTTCAATATGCTAAGCATTTAAGTGGAAAACTATTTTCATTATTATATTAATTTTAACAGAGGGTTTGATGTAATATTTTAATTTTTCTCTTCCTTAAAATCCCGTTTTAATGATTTTGTTCTTCATTTCTTGTTGTTTTACCTCATATGTTTGGCAAAACATTTTTTAAATATTACATAGAAAAACAAGTATCAAAGTGAAAATATGGCATAGTAACTGGCAATATTTTTTAAAACTTTAATAGCAATACTAATTTCTTTATTCATACCAAGTATGAAATTACATCTGGAATTCTTCCTAATTAGCAGGGTATTATTCTATTTCCTATGGGAACTGTTTCTCTCAAAACCTCATGTGATGATATGAAAAGAATGTCTAATTTCAGGCATATTTCAAGAAGAATTCTAAAGTTGAGTCTATCAACACACATCAAGGGTATAGTTTAGGGGTATTTTCTCACAGATTATCCCATGTATTCCACCAAAAGAAAAACAATAGCAACAAAAATGCTACTTGGCAGTTTTTGTTTTTGGTTTGTTACAAATGAGATTCCAAAAACTTGTGACTTCTGCAAACTTACATAGGCTGTTGACACAGAGCTGAGTTCTGAACTCACATCTACTAATTCAGCATTTTCCTAATTATTTGGCCAAAAAAGTATCTCTTTTCACAAAACACTTGTAAACATCTTGCAAGACCTGTTTCCTACAGACAACAGTTTGGAAAACATTATTCTCATTTCAAATCCAATCAACTTTCCATTACACCACAGATGTCTTTAACAAGCCATGATTAAGCTATATTTAAAACAGCACAGCAATTCAGGCTATAAAAATTAAATTAGTCTCCACATTCCATACTATTACTGAAGGTGAAGGACACAGTTAAAAGGATTAGCTCAGAAATGTCCATATTCAAATATATTTAGCTATTTTCATTCTAAACGCATTAGTTTTTATAATGTGATTCAGAAGTCACTAGTTCATATATCTTTAGTTTTAAAAGATGCAAAAAAAAAAATCCATCATCTCAACATTACATCTTTGTTTCCTTAACCATTTGAGTCAGATGTTAGGGCTAGCTGCCAAGACTAACATGCGTCCTTACAAATGTACACAAAATGGGAGGGAGATAACAGGCCATGCTGTAATCTTAGAAAAATAGTGTCAGAAAACAAGCTCACAGGGGAATATACAAGGCAAACATGAGCATGAATGCCTTCTTTTCCATAATAATGACATCTAACACTTAAATAGAGCTGACTAAATGCCACGTGGCATTTAAGTGCTTTCCATTTAATAATTTTTTTTAATATCGCCAAGCACTACGGTAGCTTCTATTATTATTACTGCATTTTTGAGCAGTGAAATGATTGAGATATGGTATATTATTACCATGACCAAGGCTGCATTTGTAAGCAGTGAAGTTCTGGTGTGAAAGGCACAGCTACAATCAGCCCTGATGTATACTTACACGTTGCCTCAAAGGAACTTCTTTCACACCTTTCTAATTTGAATTAATCTCTTCTCTTTTAAGACTCAGATATTTCTTATCCCATCATCTCATCTCTGCCTTTTGAGGGGGAGAGAGGACTGACAAGCTTAGTGTGGGGAAGTTAGCCTTGGTATCGTTTTTTCATTAAATTGGCCATTAATGAGTGAAGGAGCAAGCAAAACTAGAAATATGCCTCCTCTTATCTTCCTGGGGTTTGTGAGTAATGTTTTTGCAGAGTAAGTCAGCTGAGATAAAAATACAAATTAAAAAGTCATGCAAGATGCTTCCATTTATTTAAATTTCATGTCTTATGTCACATGAAATGAACCAATGATAATCAAAGTCAATGACACATATTTAAGCAATTCTTCTAGTTGACCTCCTATTCCTCTTCTAACTACGTTTATCTTAAGGCATATTTGCCATTTATAATCTAATGATTCATTTCTGCCTTGGAAAAACTATTCACCCATGAAACAATGGAAATCTAGAAAGAGGAATAGAGAAGGTAAAAATAGTGTATTAAATATATATCAAGTTTTTAAACCTATATTTTTGTTTCATGACAACCTCAGTTAGGAAGACGTATAGTCAAATACTTCTTATATTAATACACTGCCAAATATTCCTTTCTCCTGGACAATGAAGTATGTTCCCTCATCTTTGAAATTAATTCCATGGGTAGTCATCTTTATTTCTGATTCCAATTAATGCATTTGGTTTTGGGTCCATATCCTCTAGGGGTTTCGCTATGCCACGAAGTCCCAAAATAAGACTTTTGAGAGCAACTGGTACTCACCAGTTGCGTACTTTGGTGCTTGCCATATTTGTGGCATGTTTTATCAAAATAAACAAGGGCGGATATTTTCAAACATATTGAATTGCCTCAACTTCCTAGAAATACTAGACAACATCAATTTCAGATGTTGAGAAGAAAAAAGAGGGTTGTCTTTATTCAGAATACCTCAAAACAGATTTTACTGGCATTCTGATAGTCAATTCTTTGAAGATAGAAATTGAATCATCTTAAATGTGGACGGCAAATTCACATTACTTTAGCTTTCATAGCAAGTACCAAAACAAAACGGTTCCTCAAAAAAGCTATAGAAAAAGAACACCACACATTTTCTATACGACCACTAATTCAATACATACATGGCATCCACCATGCAAGACAAATGCATGCAGTTATACAATTACATTTTTAAAATATAAAATCCTGGCAGATAACGTTTATTCTTCTCCTTTTTTATTGATTATTTCATTTTTCCTTGAGAGTCTTCACTGAGTGAATATTCTAGGCTGTGTTGTGCCTTACCCAGATTTATTTTTATTTTATCCTCCAGCAAGATTTGGTAGTAAGCATCCATACAACCAATCTTAGTGTAGATGAGAGAAGACTTCAAGAGGACGAAGAATTTGTCCAAAGCCACGTTAACTGGCAAGGAAGTATTCAGGTTCTCCAACTACCCTCTTATCACCCTGCTTCAGTCATCTCAACCCCTGCTCGTGTGGGACTTAGAACCACTCGAGCTTTCCTTCTGGCGACTGTCTGGCAGCTTAACGTGAGCTTTCATTCACGCAGCTGTCAACTGCTCCTCATTGCCAGGTCAGTCTTGCCGCTCCACGACGCGTGTTCTGTCCAGATTGCCGCTGCCACCCGAGGAGCCGTTCCTGCCAGAGCACCACAGTGGAAAGAATGTTTTGCCTCTGAGTGATTTCAGGTCTCTACTTACGGCTGCCCACACGCCCCACATGCTCATCCAAGGAATATGGTTCCCTCAGTTTCACAACCACCACCGTTCTTACAAGAAAACATGACTGGCTTCTCAGGGAAAAAAAAAAAAAGTCATAATATTATTATTGAGTGCTTGCCATATGACATTGCTATGTTTAATCTTCTCAGCAACCCTGTTAAGTTATTTTACAAACCAGAAACAGAGGGTTAAGAAAGAAGGAGAAAAGTGGGATATTAAAAAAAAACAGTAAAATAAAATAAAAACACCCCTTTCTATTGACTACAGTCTGGCATTTCCTGTTAGGAATAGCCAACTGTTTCCCTGGGAGGTGAGGGGGTGTTGGGAAGAGTGGAGGTAGGGATTAGAACCTGCCTTGCCAGGACTCTTGTCTTTATTTTTAACTTGACCATGGATTATTTTCTTTATGTTTATTAATTTCTATGTTTTAGTAGCCTCCTCAGACTTGCCAATGGAAATATTTTATGAAGCTATCTCTTGGTAATGGAGAAAAAAAATAGTACTTCTAACATCCCAAGCCATGTGTAAGACTATATTGTTTCAAAGTGAATGTCCAATTGCTATATGACCTTGATAATATAGTTAATGAAACTAGGGGCCAGGGTTATAACGCAGTGAATAAAGAACTTGCCTTGCACGAGGCCAACCAGGTTTGATTCCAGCAAAATATTCCTACCCGAGTGATCCTTGAGCACAGGGCCAGGAGTAAGCACTGCCAGATATAGACCAAAATACTCTTGTATGTGTGAGTGTGTGTGTGTGTTGTAGTTTCACTAGTTTCATCAAATTAAAATATTAATATTTTTTCAAAATTAATATAAATTAATTTAATGAGATTAATATATATATATTAATTTAATGAAACTAGCCAATGCCTTTGCTTTGAGGTTATGTTTACTAAGCAATTTTCTGATTTTCATGATTTTACAAATTTTAAACATGAGGGAAGTTCTCTAAGTGGTAATTGAGTGCACCTCAGTTTTTGAAAAGATCTAGTTTCCGCGGAATTCTATTTTTAAGGTTTCCAAAGATAGTTCATTTTCACGTTGTGTTCACATGTTTTGTCAAATTCATTATCCTTTATTATGTACTTAATGATTTATATAAGATTAATTTCCACATTTTTAGTTTGCATAATGGTGGGAAACAATGAAATAAAGTTTCATCAACCACTATTTGGTTTTGTGTAGTAGTTATACTTTGAAATTTTTATCAATAACTTAATAAATATTTTAAATGTTTCCCTGTATACCATATGAAACCATTCTAGAAGTCACCAATTGACTGCAAAATACAGGTTGCAAGATTGGACTAAGACCTTTAAGTTTGTCACTGGACCCTTATATATTGGTTTAGTGTTAATGCACGAAAATATTTGGTAGATTTGAATTACAAAATAAACAAATAGATAGTAAGTTTGTATTTCTTAGTGAAATTGAATTTAGGGTTCTGAAATCTTTAGAGGTAGATCCCTAACATTGTCAAATTCAAATCTCAAAAAAAATTTATTTAAACTCTTTCTTCTCAAGTTCCTCAACATTTTTTTTAAATTAAGCTTGGAAAAATATGTTTTAATGTCTCTGCTAAAAGGAAGAGTCATCTAATCTTACTTGACTTTGTATATTCCTTTCTAGCCTATTATCATTTGTATTTTATTTTGCAATATCCAGTTGGCTTACTATTAAATTAAATCATACATTTTCTATAATTTGTATTTCCTCTGATATTTATCATTATTTTCAAAAACGTTATCTTTTTTAATTTATTCATAAATAAATTAGAATTATTTAGCTTTTGCTTGAGCAAGGGCTGGAGCAACAGCGCAGCGGTAGGGTGTTCACCTTTCACGCGGCCAACCCATGTTTGATTCCTTCGCCCCTCTCGGAGAGCCCGGCAAGCTACCGAGAGTATCGCACCCGCACAGCAGAGCCTGGCAAGCTACCCGTGGCGTATTCGATATGCCAAAAACAGTAACAACAAGTCTCACAATGAGAGATGTTACTGGTGCCCACTCAAACAAATCAACGAGCAATGGGGTGACAGTGACACAGTGATACAGTGATGCTTGAACAAACAACTTCTAAATCTTAGTAAGCTTAGGTTTTGTAACCTTTGAAATAAGCATGATGCCTGTGGAGATGGGTTAAAGGTTGAAGAACATGCTTTGCACAAAAAGTTCCTAAGTGTAACTCTCAAAATCCTTTTTCCTTTATAGATACTAACTGAGCACCATCTGAGCACTGAGCCAAGAGTAGCCTCAAGCACCACCAGGAGTCAGAGAGATAATACAGGGGATAAGATGCTTGCCTTGCACCTGGCTGACCCTGCCAGGAGTGATCCCGGAGCACAGAGCCAGGAGTAAGTGCTGAGCATTGGTGGGTATGGTCCTCAAATCAAAAAAAAATCAAATAAGGCTAAAGAAGGGAATATGAATGTATTATATTCAAGAACTTTTAATTTGATGTATGAGTTTCTATGTCAATAATATGCCAGTGACAAATAAAACATAAGACTCAGAGGCCTATATGGGTGAGTATAAACTTGACAATTCAAATCTAGAGTTCATGAGAACTAGAATTCCTTGCCACCTCCCATAATAACACAAGTTAATTTAATATTTTCAAAAAGTCTTTGATTTTCAGCGTAACTCAAAGAACAAATAGTCTTGGAACATGTACTCTGCGTGGGCCCCCTGTGTATGCAACACAGCACTGATCTGCTATTGGGCAAACCTCCAACTTTTTTTAAATTTGAAAAAGCAAAACAAAAGACTGAAAAAATAGTCGGATCATCATTTTGCATTCAGAGGGAATTTTCACCTTTCCTGCTGCGTCACCAAAGCAGATTAATTGGAAACAGAAAGCACCACAGGTCAAGCAGACAAACCATAGTTTTCAATTCCTAGCAAAAATGAGGATGACTAGGATGCTGTTAGAAACCCTAAAGTCAAGAGCTGATATAAAATAGATGCAGTAAGCAGGAATTAAAAGCTAAAATGCAAGACAGATGAATCCAATTATCCAATTCATGTCATCAGTGGAGATTTCATAATATCTGACACTGGAGTTTGTTTATTTGTTTTTTTAAAAGTCCTAAGATAGGACTTTTTTTTTTTTTTTTTTTTTTGGTTTTTGGGTCACACCCAGCGATGCACAGGGGTTACTCCTGGCTCTTCACTCAGGAATCACCCCTGGCGGTGCTCAGGGGACCATATGGGACGCTGGGATTAGAACCCGGGTTGGCCGCGTGCAAGGCAAACGCCCTACCCGCTGTGCTATCGCTCCAGCCCAAGATAGGAAGTTTTGACTACAACTAACTACTTAGTTCAATCAATATATGTTGGAGTATGTGCAAGGACCTACCGGGTACCCTTCTTCATTCCCAAATGCAGTGACCTAGGCTGTATCATGCAGATGTATTGTATGGCTCAAAGGAAGCAGGATTATTTTACATTATACTTGTTCTTTATCACCAAGCCTAACTCAAAATGTAGAACAGTCACATCTATAAATCCGATTCTAGGAGAAGCACCTCATCCAGAAATCTAGAAGAGCAGAGAATTTTAAGTCATTCTAAGTGTAGGGCTTTGAACAGGCACAGTTCCATTTAAATATCTCCATCCCTTGGGTTCAAAGTATTTTTGCCTGAGATCAGTCCTCAATTTGCCATCATTCCTTAACTTTTATGGTTCAAATCAAGAATTTTGATTTTCTCTTTGAAATCCAAATGGTTGCCACTCCACCCAGTGCTCTATGCACTCTGAGCTGCATTGCTCTTCTGAGTGCCCATCCGTACGATGGGAAATCCATGTCTAAGTATATAAGTATATAATTTTGCTCTGAGTTTCCGTATGCCACCCAGGGACCCAGATCATGCTTTCTCAGCCGTCTTGGTCTTGTTGACTTCCTTTTCCTGCATAGACAGACCTCCCACAGTCCTGACCTCAGAGCAGCAGAATTCCTGCATACAAAGACCCACCCACAAAACTGGTTGACCAACCCAGTTCTGCCCTTTCTTGGAATTACTTCTAAAATTTTTGTGCACTCTCTGAAAATGACCCGACATCAAAATTGTCTTCCCTTTTAAACCATCTCTGACTAGATCAGGTTTTCTTACCCTTAAGACTCTTACCACCCAACTGAAATGTTTAAATAAATGTCTCATCATGCAAAGTATTTAGCTTATGCCTGCTGTCAAAAAGGACATAAAGGAAACACAGACACACTCATAAACACAATTTACATGGATCAGATTTGTAATCTGTTCTCATATCGGTTTGAAATTTTCAATGAAGTTTTCTAAGAGAAATGTCTTATTTGTTCACTTCAATTACAATACCCATTTCTACAAATTTGAAAAATGCAATTTATATTAACATAGTATTTGATTCACCTTTATACATAATTGTATAATTAATAGATGCAATCACTGTCACTGTCATCCCGTTGCTCATTGATTTACTTGAGTGGGCACCAGTAACGTCTCCATTGTGAGACTTGTTACTGTTTTTGGCATAGAGAATATGCCATGGGTAGCTTGCCAGGCTCTGCTGTGCGGGCGAGATACTTTCGGTAGCTTGCCAGTCTCTCTGAGAGGGGGAGGAAGAATCAAACCCGGGTCGGCCATGGGCAAGGCAAACGCCCTACCCTCTGTGCTATCACTCCAACCCAATACTAATAACAATAGTAGATTAAATTATAAATTATGTTGAATAAGCAGTGTGAATCTGCCCTAATTTACATTCATGGACATCATTCACACACTCTAGATCAGAAAATGCTTGCTTCTCACAATTATTTTAACTAATTCTAATAACATATTTCAATGGGATAGTTTTAACTTCATTTTTAACAATGTCATATGTTAATAACATTTGAAAGTTACCCTGAGGGTAAATTCACATTCACAGCTAAGGGATATCTGTAAGCACCAGATAGAACATCCTTTGAAATCTTTCAGAAACTTCTCAGAAACGGAAGAGCAGATGTTAACTTGGAACGAGATGGTCTTAGACTTACCAAGATTGCCTTCATAGTTTCAACTAACCCAATCAGTAAATAAGTAAACAGGCCTTTTCTACTTTCCACAGAAGCCCTAAGTGAAAACAAAGGGGTTACTGTATGTACCTTTAAGGAAGATAAGGATGATTTGGGCTGGTGAGATAGTCCTGCAGATAAAATGCTTGCATGCAACTGATCTGTGTTCTATCCCAGGAATTCCATACCATAGGTCCCCAGAACCCTTCCAGGAATACTTCTCATTCCAAATCCATAAGTAACCCCTGGACATTGCCAGGTGTGCCCCCCAAAACCATCCAATGACTGATTTTTTTGTTTTTAACTACACCTAGAGGTGCTCAGGGGTTACTTCTGGCTCTGCACTCAGAAATCATTCCTAGTGGTGCTCAGAAGCCATGTGGGATGCCGAGGATCAAGCCCTGGACAGCCACTTGCAAGATTAACACCTTACCCCTGTACTATTGCTCCACACCCCACTCCAAAAAGTGACTTCAAAAGCCACTGCTACCTATCAATTGAAAACAATTTAAAAACAAAATACTGGATTGGGGGTCATTAATTTTTTTTTTCTGTAAAGGGACAGATAACAAATATTTTAGGCTCTGAATCTTAAGGGTTTGTTGCAATGAATTCTATCGTTGCACAATGAATGAAGACATGCAAAGTAAGGAGGAAAGTGACCATGACAGTGAGCCAATAAAGCTTGACTACAAAGAAATAGTGGCTAGACCATAGAACATAGTTTGCAGGCTTCAGGTGCAGACTATGAGACATTTTATCTTATTAGAAAAACATTGTTTAAATGAAATGTATTAGATATTCTATGTATATTTATCTATGTATAGAAATGTATTTAACACTTCAATACAGAGAAGTGTATATATAGATATATATGCTCTGTAATTAGTTATTAATTTATTATTGAATCACTTGTATCACTTGTCATCCTATTGATCTTCAATTTGCTCGAGCGGGCGCCAGTAACGTCTCCATTTGTCCTTGTCATGTGCTAGTGCAGCCCAATGATATCTGCTTGCTCCAGGCACACGAAGAGCCTCAAATCGTTCATTCAGGAATTTGACGAAAAAATCTGACCATCTAGTTGTGGGTGGCCACGAGGTCTTCTGATGTCCCATGGAATCCAGTCAGTAACAGCTCTAGTCGAGCAGTTGTCTCTGAATCGCATTACATGACCGGACCATCTGATTTTTGATGCCTTGGCAAACGAGACAGCGTCCCTGATTCATGACTGTCTATGGAAGTCAGACTCTGGATTCCTTCTCTCGCTTGAGTGAGACGTGATACTCCTAGCATAGCTCTTTCGATTGCTCTCTAAGATACCCGAATAGCATTCTCATCCTGCTTTTGAATAGCATTCTCATCCTGTTTGCGTAGGGCCCAGGTCTCTGAGGAGCATGTTAGTGCAGGAAGAACGGTGGAATCGAAAAGATGTGCCCGGGGTCAGAGGTTCTTCGTTTTCTTAACCACTTATATATTGAGAATATATAAAATCCCTTAGCAAGCTAGAAGTAAACACACCTTTCTTAATCTAGTAGAGGGTGATATTTTCTCAGCAAGCATGCCTTAAAATAGATATTGGCATATCTGTGACCTCAGCTGACACAGAAAAAGAGAGACAAGTGACGTGAAAAAAGTAAGAGAAATTTCTTGAGGTGAACTGCTGGGCAGAACTCCACAAATCTCAGGTGGGCTTTTGCCCTGGGAGAGACTAAAGGGGCTTTTAAGCTGTCTTGGGTGGGAAAAGAGGAGAAGGGAGCAAAGGCCAGCCAGTGTGCTTGGTCTGGCCTGTTATCTGTCGGAATGGGTGTGAGGAAGCATGGAATGCAGCCTGGTGGCTTCCTGTTACTAGGAGAGCCATCAATCCTGTCTTCCAAGCTGGGGGAAGTTGATCCCTCATGAGACAATGTTGTTGTCCCTTCAGCAAATCGCCATTTGGTCCCAGTCACCATTTTGTCCAAGCAAATCTCACAGATATATTTAAAATGTTTAATTAGCTGTAAAGAAATGGAGATGATATATTCTTGAAACCATTCTGACTGAGCCTGGTGTTAGATATACTTCTAAGTTTCTGGGCATTTTCTGTTTTTCTATCTCAGTTGAAGAATTCATTAAATCCAAGGCCGTTTCTGCAAACATAAGTAAATAAGGAAATAAAGAGGCCATTTCATTGAAAAATCTTGAGCGCAATTTTGTTTTCCTTTCTTTTTTTGAACATTTAAGTTGGTTCTATGATCTAATTAACAAAGTAAAGAGATAACAATTACAAGTGCTTTTCCACTTTTGGGTTTTTAATGGTCGATTTACGATTTTCATTTCCTTTTTTACTTCTACAATGAAGAGAATAAGTTAAATAAGAAAGGTTCAATGGACTGAGTATGAACAAGAAGAACATCTGTGATCATCCCACAACACAGTTTAATCACCTTGGAGCTTCACATTTGTTGCTCAATAGCCCTCGGTTTCCATGGTCCTTTCACTCAAGTGTTTGTGCTCATTAGGCACATTTAGACTAGACATCTCTTAGACAGCCCAAAATAAGACCAAAAAGGCAAAAGCTCCCAGTCTCCAGTGAAAAGACTTGACCATCTTTTGTAAACACCTTGATAATATGTAAGTTTATAGCTCATGGATCATGAAAACATTAATTACACAGAATATTAGACATATGATATGTAAATCATTAAAAACGTTAGTCCGAAGCCCTCTAGAGTAATTCAACTTTCTATCATATCTTTAAAACTCATAGCAAAGGGGGAAAGCTAGTTACTGATATCAAGGCTTAGGGTAAATTATCTATGAGTCACTGTTCTTTTGTAATGGGAAAAGATAGAAGATTCTGTTGATTTTTCCTTCTTCTCCCAAACTATTCTCAGAGCGGTTTGTGACATCTTCCTTCACTGTCACTGTCATCCCATTGCTCATTGATTTGTTCGAGCGGCACCAGTAACGTCTCTCATTGAGAGACTTATTGCTACTGTTTTTGGCATATCCAATACACATGGGTAGCTTGCCAGGCTCTGCTGCATGGTCTCAATACTCTTGGTAGCTTGCTGGGCTCTCCTAGAGGGGCGGAGGAATCAACTCGGGTTGGCCGCATGAAAGGCAAACGTCCAACTATTGTGCTATTGACATCTTCCTTGGATCAAGAAAATCTTCTGTCACCTTGTCTTAATTTGCTTGGTGAAAAAATAAAAATCAAAGATTTTTAAGAAAATCTGAAAATTTACCTTTTAGATTTTAGTCAGGCATTTTAAAGAATGAAAAATTTAAGAATGAAATAAACCTCAAACATTGCCTAGTTTTAAGACTTATTGAGATATGGAAAGTTATTAAAAAGATAATTATCAGCTCTCTGTGTCACCCAAACTCATCATTTGAATGTCATGAGAGTATCAGAACCTATTAGACAGTCTGATAAAAAGTTCACTTAGATACCAGAGCTGTGTAGTCTTATTCCAGCAGTGCTCAATAGCTACTTCTCTAATGCTTTGTAATTTCCGGCTACAGATGACACGACCTTATTCTAGGGCATCAAGAATTTTCATTATAAGACTTCTTTTGAAGTTTGCTGAAAATTATCCATGATGCATTTCTTATTTTGTTCTAAACTACAGATACCCTAGAACCACATGATTTATTGGATCATTACTCCTAATGACTCAATATTCGTTTACTAGTCCTATGAGTAGGACTACTTATAGTGTCTACCAACCCATTCCTTATTCCTTACCCAAATTGCAATCCATGACGTTCCATGTCACTTAATTAAGAGAGTGGAGTAATGAATTTCAATGTGGAATTGAAGTAGTCTATCAACAATGCTCCTGTTTTATTGGAAGGAGTTACAAAATTCAGTAATGCGTCACTGACTTTGGAAGAGATATCCTGAGTTGTTCCAGACAACGAGAGTTAAACCACACCAAGATAGTAGATACCATCTTCTGGAGTGCATAAATTCCACCCAATCATCAGGAATTAGCATTAATTGCTTTTGTGGGGTGCAGGGGATGTTGTCAGACTGTGCAGTAATCAGGGCTTACTCCTGGATTTGCATTTAGGGATCACTATGGTGGGGTTCAGGCGACATATTGGCTGCTAGGGATCAAATCTTAGTTGACATACGAAAGATAAATGCCTGCCCACTGTATTATCTTCTCTGTTCCCACTTATCACTTTCAATCAACATGGTGGCATTAACAGTACTGACCGAGAAGGGTACTACAGAATATATAGATGAAGTAAGGCCAAACTGAATATTTGTGTTTGTTTGTTTGGGGGCCACACCCGCTGGTGTTCAGGGGTGACTCCTGTTTCTGAACTCAGAAATCATTACTGGTAAGCTCAGGGGACCACTTGAGGTGTCAAGAACCAAACCCCTGGTTGGTTGTGAGCAAGGTAAGTGCTATATTAGCATCCCTGGAGCAAGACAATGAAAAATATACATAATATTACTCACAAACTACTTCTAATTTTACTTTTGCATCACTAGAAAAAGAAACAGAAAAAATTTGCAACCTCATTCATAGACTAAATAGCTTGATCAGAAGCTCTGTTAATTCCCTTATTTAAAGAAACAACCTTTGACACTAAGCTTTAATTTTTGCTTACCATTTAATTTTATTGTTTTACTAAATGTCCTGGTTGTAGGGAATGTGTAGTGGAAGATAAGTGATCAAGATTTGGTCTTATAAGTCACCTGAATATTTGAGGGGTTCTGAGTAGTCTTCAAGCAGAAGAGTACAATGAAGTTGGATACTTGTTTGGGCTTAGTGGGTTCAGAAGGATCCAGAAATTCAGGGTTCTTAAAACTATTTCTACTCTACTATTCAAGGCACCACTTTTTCCTTATTAGATCTTTTTTTTTGCCTCTTTTTTTAATTTATTTTTTATTTTTTTTATTTTATCACCATGTGGAAAGTTACAGAGTTCTCAGGTTTATGTCTCAGTTATACCGTATTCAAACACCATCCCTTCACCAGTGCCCATATTCCACCACCAAAATCCCCGGTATACCCCCTGCTGATGAATTTCAAACTGTATAACTGATGAATTTCACTTCATTTTCTCTTCACCTTGATTACGTTCCATATTTCAACACAAAACTCACGATTGTTGTGGGAGTTATACCCCCAAACAAGATAACCCTATTAAGGAAGCATTTAATAATTAGTTTTCCATTAAAAGATTGTATGTTTTCAGGTTTTAGAAAATGTCTAAATGCTAACACGGCCGAGCGGCTCAGATGTGTCCCAGTCCCGAAACCCGGAGCCGTGTTAGTTGCTGCTCAGTGTCGCCAGGGCTCCATCTGGAGAAGGTGTGCTGGCTGCACCTCCTCCTTCCGGCTCCCCGGTGTTGTTGGCCCCAATTCGGGTCCCGAGCATTTTCTGGGCCGCGTTGCTAACCAGAATGCCTGCCGCTTCTCAGTTGATTGTGGCAAGATCCTTTTATGTTGCCAAAGATTTGATGAGCTGATTATTCTTTCATCTCTGATGTTCTTCTATTTACATCAAGTTATCAGTTGGTCATTTCACAACCTCATGAAGATAAGCACTTTTAATATTACTGATACCTATATGTCTTCTGCCTTGATATTTGATCTTGAGCTTGCTATTTGATCTTGAGCTCAAATCATGAGCAATAGGTACCTAACATCATAGTCAATCTAATTATAATTTCCTACTTATTATTATAGCTCAAATTTCCAATGAATTGTATCAGTAAATCTTCATGTTCTCTCTTACTCAAGTTCAGTGTACCTGGGATGGAAAAACAGTTTTAATGATGCAGCAAACCAGGAAATAGTGATTCTCAAATTCTCCAACAACTTTTAGTGAAGTTTCTACTGCCAAGAAGTAAAATGAATATTCAACTGTAGAATCCTTTCTTTGGACACTACTATCTAGGATACTCCTTGAGCAAACTGTCTTATGTTAGATTTTCTACAAGAAGAGATTAAAGCAGGCTCTGATTCCGTATCAATGCTCTTTGGGGAAAATAGCTTGTAAGATGAGAGAAAGAATATAAAGGAGAGGGGAAAAGGGCTAAGCAAGGACACGTCAGGAAAAATCCAACAGTAACTGGATCCAGGGGTTGATTTTGAGCAAAACTAATACCATCGAGTTGTCCTTATGCTAGTTCTGTGTGAACTAGTGACAACTAATGACAGGTGATCCTAGATATAAAAATTAAATTACTGTTTTGGTGACACTTTTATTCTACCCTTCTACAGAAGTAGAAAGAAATTGTCATTATTGTCTGTAAGTAAATTATTGAACAAGTCAATGGTACATATTAATGACAAAAAATACATTGAAGAGAATACAATGACTGTATTATTAACACATCAATCTCTTCGTGTATTATATAAAGGAAACCATAGCAATAGTAAAGGAAAAGTTAATTAAAGTACTTCTCTTCACCACTTAAAGAATTAGACTCCTATGAAAGTGGCACCAAGTGTTACTAATTCTCACCTCAAATATGCAAATTGATATCATAATAATTTTTGCTTACCATTTAATTTTATTGTTTTACTAAATGTCCTGGTTGTAGGGAATGTATAGTGGAAGATAAGTGATCAAGATTTGGTCTTATAAGTCACCTGAATATTTGAGGGGTTCTGAGTAGTCTTCAAGCAGAAGAGTACAATGAAGTTGGATACTTGTTTGGGCTTAGTGGGTTCAGAAGGATCCAGAAATTCAGGGTTCTTAAAACTATTTCTACTCTACTATTCAAGGCACCACTTTTTCCTTATTAGATCTTTTTTTTTTGCCTCTTTTTTTAATTTATTTTTTTATTTTTTTTATTTTATCACCATGTGGAAAGTTACAGAGTTCTCAGGTTTATGTCTCAGTTATACCGTATTCAAACACCATCCCTTCACCAGTGCCCATATTCCACCACCAAATAATAAACTGTATTAGTGAATTTCTATAAAAGGGGAAAAGGAAAAGGCAGAAGTATAAAAGATTAGCTTCAGGACTGCATAAGGAAAAGCAACAAAACAGGATATTGTTAAATTAATTGAATATGCCATCTTATATATAATACATTTTAATTTAATTTAAATAAAAAAGATCTTAATTTCTGTCATAAAAGTATAGTCATTTAAAAATGTTTATTTAATAACTGTGAATTACAAAGTTATTTATGATAGTGTTTCAGGCATACAATGTTCCAACATAAATCCTTTATCAGTGTCTGCTTCCCTCCACAAATGTCCCCAGTTTCCCTCCTGTCCCCTGCTTCAATGGCAGACATGACATTTTCGCCTTCTCCCCTTAAATTTAGTCACGGCAGCTTATAATACTAATACTGTTAGGGTAGCATGAATATTACTGTACCTCTTTTCAGCACCTAGTTCTGGTCCCAGATGACCAATTCCTTCTGTCATTGTCTTAGTGTTGTCTTCCCTGACCTATCCTACTTTCCTTCTGGTGGCAGGCTTCCTACTGAAGACCAGATCTCCTGCTTTTTTGTTTCTATTGCCTTTTATGCATTTTTAGCATTGGTTATTCCCCTGCTAATTCTTTATATATACATGAGTGATATCATTCTGTTTCTTTCCCTTTCCCTCTGACTCATTTTATTCAACATGATACTGTCACATTGAATATGAGAGTTTGAAATTCTAGCTATATATAATACTCTTATTACAAATGTGATTTTTATTTTCTGTTTTCTGAATTATTTTCAAATTTATATTGCTACCATTTTCAAGAAAAGATCCTACATCTTTCTCAAGGAGAACAGTGAGGGAAAAACAAATAGTCAAGGCTGTTCTAGAACCTGATGGCTGTTCTCTAGAACTGATCTTCCCATGGTGGGGAGATGATGGAGGGGTGAGGGAATATTCACCGGGGATCCTGAAATAATGATAAAGGGCAGCAACTACTCTGGTGCAGTATGCGGATTTGGAACATTATATGCATAAAACCTTAACAGTTTTGAGGAAAGAACGAAAGAAAGAAAGAAAGAAAGAAAGAAAGAAAGAAAGAAAGAAAGAAAGAAAGAAAGAAAGAAAGAAAGGAAGGAAGGAAGGAAGGAAGGAAGGAAGGAAGGAAGGAAGGAAGGAAGGAAGGAAGGAAGGAAGGGAGAGAGAGAGAGAAAGAAAGAAAGAAAGAAAGAAAGAAAGAAAGAAAGAAAGAAAGAAAGAAAGAAAGAAAGAAAGAAAGAAAGAAAGAAAGAAAGAAAGAGAGAGAGAGAGAGAGAGAGAAAGAAGGAAGGAAGGAAGGAAGGAAGGAAGGAAGGAAGGAAGGAAGGAAGGAAGGAAGGAAGGAAGGAAGAGAAAGAGAAAGAAAGAAAGAAAGAAAGAAAGAAAGAAAGAAAGAAAGAAAGAAAGAAAGAAAGAAAGAAAGAAAGAAAGAAAGAAAGAAAGAAAGAAAGAAAGAAAGAAAGAAAGAAAGAAAAAGAAAGGAAGGTGGGAAGGAGGAAGGGATGGAATAAGAGATGGGGGAAGGGAGAAGGAAGGAAGGAAGGAAGGAAGGAAGGAAGGAAGGAAGGAAGGAAGGAAGGAAGGAAGGAAGGAAGGAAGGAAGGAAGGAAGGAAGGAAGGAAGGAAGGAAGGAAGGAAGGAAGGAAGGAAGGAAGGAATCTTTAATTTGAGGGGTGTCTCAAGCAGGGCAATTCTTGGCCAGTTGGGCCTGAGGCTTAATGTGAGTATCTGAGAAGGTGATGCTTAGGCCCTGCCCTACCAGGGATTGCCCAGGTGACACCTGCAGTTCTCCAGGGACCATGTGGTTCAGCCTGGGTCAGCCACATAGAAGGCCTGAACCTTAACTCCTGTACTATCTTGCCAGTCCAAGGACTGGTACCTTCATGAAAGTAATGGATAGTTAGAGAGAAATTTCAGTCTACATATAATGAGTATAGTGAGTCTTATAGTGAGACATATGACTGAAAAAAATAGCTATTAACATGTTTGGTAAGTTTCATATTCTTTAACTTCTTTGTGTGTGCCAAAATCAAGATTAGGTATATTTAAAATTAGCTTCGTAAATTTAATAAGAAATTCAATTTTTATGTGGTCTTTAGATAGAAAAGAGTAACTCTGAGTAGATTTTGTGTATGATTTGCCAAAATACTTAAGCAGGGACAAAATTTCTGTGGAGCAAAGCATTATAAGAGGCATTTTAAATCAAGAATGCATGGCTAAGTCTAGTTTCAAGGGGGCTTTTGCATGTAGATAACACTGAGAAACCAATTGTATTGAAAGTTCTTGCTAGAAAGTAGCTCAACACAAGAGTAGTTTGTATAAGTATGTGTTATACTGGAGAGTCATGAAGAAATAGCAAAGGCATGTATTTAGGAAATTCCTACAAGTAAAAATAGCAAGCAAGATTAACTGAGCCAGAATTTTTGCTTTTGTACCTATTGGAGACATTGAGATAGAAAATTCAACACTCCAACTTAAGGACAATAAAACTTAGTGAGCTATTAGAAAGAAAGCAAAATCTCAGAGAATATTAGACAGGAAGTAGAAATATGTATCTCTACCATACACTGTTCATAAATGCAGATCAAAAGTTTCTTCCTACAGAGTAACCTCTCTTTTCAGGTTATTTTGGGATGCTAATGTTAGTTGAAGTTATTTTGGTTCCTTTGTTCAGAAGCAACAGAATTCTAAATATGGCCCATAACTAAATCCATTGGTAAGGTTTAGAATAATTCATATCATCAGAGGAAGTGGTAAAGCATGCATTCTGACATTATCATACTGTGACTGCTGTCACAAATCAGTTTTCCCCAGAAGCATATTTTACAGTGGGAAGAAAACCAGGAGATGAGTCAGTGATTCCTGCTTAAAGGATGCCGTGAAACTCTTGCAAAAATCTCCTTCAGGAAGGAAGGGGTTGCAACAGGGAGAATCATCTTGTTGATCAGTGTAATAATTTGAAGAAACGGAGAAGTCCAACATTGCCAAATGCGGCAAAGGGTTGCTGAGATATGGTCCAACTTTCCTTGCCCATTTAAGAGAACTGTGATTGACTTGAGAGCGTCTCACTCCTTTTTGTTGGATAACATTGGTTTGTTCCTTGATCCTCTCACAGGGAGTTCAGGTTTATTGAGTTGAACCCATCACAGTGCTCCTGAGGCACACCCAATTCCATGAGGTGCTCCTAAGCCTATACCACTTTTCTCTTTCCTTTGTGTCCTTTGCATGGTTTAGCAATATCTTTTTGTACAGACACAGGAATACAGTTGATGCTATGCTTTTCTAACACAGAATTTCATTGACTCTAAATAATATTTACTCCTGGGAATCCAATATATTTACTTGACATAAGCCTCAATTGAGCTTACTTCATAACAACCCCAAAAGAAGGGTCCCAGTGAGGGACTTGGATGGACCCAGGGCAAGTTGTAAGCTATCCTGGCATCAAAAAGGTACAAGCTAAGTGCCATAAGAAGTATAATAGGGGCTGGAGCTATAGTACCGTGGGTATAGTACAGTGTTTGCCTTGCGCATGGTAGATTAGATTCCCAGAATCCCATATGGTCCCCTGAGCACCATCAGGAGTGCAAAGCCAGAACTAACCCCTGTGCATCACCGAATGTGACCCAAAAAGTAAAAAAAAAAAAAAAAAAAAGAAGAAGGAGTATAATAAGTTAAGACCATGGTTATGGAACAAATTCTGTCATGACCCAAAAAGAAGTAACCGAATAAGGACCCTGCTGGGATTAGAAAAGACTAACCTGATTTGAGGACTGTGGTCTGGAACATATAGTGAGATGTGCCCAGTTAGAGCCAGCCTCTAAGCTTAATATATCTCTTACTGCGTTCATACAAAATGACTAGAAATGCTAGTAAGAAGTAAATGCAGTGATTGTTTAAATGCTTAACTGGCTAAGAAAAAAGGAAAGGTAATAGGTCTTTAGGTGGAACCCCACCCTTGAACAGATCTCTTAGTAATCTAGAATGCTGAACCCCCAGACGAGATTTTAATTATCAAGAAGAACTTCCCCTAAGGAGAGGCTTTACATCTGTTTATTCTTATGACAATGTCTAATAACTCCACCTATGTATACCTGACCCCCCTCTCCTCTCACCCTGCCCCTGTCCTGTCCTTCACGATTTCTATCTAACTTCACTGCAAGAAGAGAACAAATAGTTATTGATTACCAACCAGCCTGTGGCCTCATTCCTTCATTCCCTCTGTTGGCCATCCTGGAAAGGTAGATCTCAGGCACCAAATGAACGTGTCACACACACACACACACACACGTTGAACTCATACCTTTTAATCTTGATATTTATTTTTAATCTTGACATTTTAAATTGCAGTTTTATATATTTCTTACTTGTGTCTGTGTTTAGGGTCATTTTGCATGGGAGGAAACTGATGTTTATATAATGAATACAATATGCTTTGGGAGCTGAACCACTCATCCTGAATTCATTAGTTTTAGTTTTCCTACTATATTATAAACCTTTCTTAACATATTTAACAAATCTGGGGCCAGAGAAATAGTACAGCATGTAGGGTGCTTAGCTTACACAGGGCAGACCTGGGTTTCATCCCTGGCATCCCATATGGTTACCCCTCTCCCCTCATTCACTGTCAGGAGTAGTTCCTGAGTGATGTCAGGACTAAGGCCTGAGCATCACCAGGTGTGGCCCCAAAACAAAGACAAAAACAAATTATAACAAATTTGTCTTTAATTACCATCAACATGTATATGATGTCTTGCATGCAGCTGACCTGGGTTTGATTCCTCCGTCCCTCTCAGAGAGCCCGGCAAGCGACCAAGAGTATCCTGCCTGCATGGCAGAGCCTGGCAAGCTACCCGAGGCATATTCTATATGACAAAAACAGTAACAACAAGTCTCACAATGGAGACATTGCTGGTGCCCACTTGAGCAAATTAATGAACAATGGGGCAACAGTGCTATAGTGCTACATATGTATATGATGCAGTAAGTCTTGAGGGAGCATACCTCCAAGGCATGTAGCATACCTGCAACAACATGTGGACCTTTGAAAAGCAGAAATTTGAACTGTAGTTGTTCATTTACACCCAGATTTTTATTCGATGAATTGCCTGTTCCTCTCTTCCTCCTCTTCCAACTATACCACATCTCCTCCCTCTGACCTCTGACACAAGGGTTACTTTCCTTCTATTCCTCATTTTCCTTGGCCTATCTAACTCAAATGTAGAGAGGAGAAAGCCTCGTGTGGTGGTCCCTTCTCTTTAGTGAAAAAGTACAAAACACATGAGAATCTACTCTCTATGTGATCATGAAGGATTCTAGTCAATAGCAGCCTATTAGTAGCTTTGTTCTATATAACCAAAACTCATTTGGATTTTTGACCATGAGGGAGGCAGTATCCTTAAGCTCCACATAGTTCAGAGTAAAATATATATTAAAATTTTCAGTTTTCTGAAGGTTCAATGGAAGTAGCACATATACAAAATCAACATTAGCATTTGAATTTTATATACTCATATACAATAATTAATCCAAGATAGAAAAATTACCCAGGGATGAAAAGAGAGGAAGTCACAATACATTTATAGGAGTGTAAGTATTAGTATAAGTATCTTTAGAAGATCATGAAAGAGAGTTATTGGGCATCTTCTGATTTTCTTAGAAAGAATAAGGTTTCTTCTTCAGCTGTAGCAGTGCTCTTTATCATATTTTCATGGAGGGACTTAACAGTGTCCATACTTTAGGGAATTATCAAAAACTTTGAGTTCCTTGCTCTCAGAGAACATATTTATACAAAAGAAGATAATATCTATTCTAGCTGATATCATAAGACAAAAGTATACAAGTTAATCATGATCACGATCACAAAATCCCGTTAATCATCAATTTCTTGGGCGGGCTCAGTAACCTCCCCATTCGTCCTTTCCCTGAGATCTTAGAAGTCTCTCTCGATGTTGCACTGGAGGCTCTTTCAGGGTCAGAGGAATGAGATCCAGCTTGTTACTGGATTTAGCATTTGAATACACCATGGGAAGCTTGCAAGGCTATCCCATGTGGGCAGGAAACTCTCAGAAGCTTGCCAGTTTCTCCCAGAGGGAGAAGTAGGCTACAAGATATCGCGGCAGCGTGCTTCTGGGAGCTCGATTTTAAGTCTGGATGTTGGCTGTTGATGGGATTACACACACCTGGTTTCCTCTGCCGGTACCTTCATGTGTGAGGCCTGTCCGAATGTGTGGAGAGGGGCCTCGAGTATGGCTGTAGTTAGGTTCTGGTGATCTTCAGCTGCCGGGAGTTCTGCTGGGGCGGGGAGGGACGCTGGAGTCCATCCCCTCCGAGGAGCCCCAGGGAAGACAGCCAGGCGTGCGGGCAAGAGACTCTCTGCATGGCTCTCTTCTGCGAGCTCGCTTTTAAGTCTCTGGATGTTGGCCATTGATGGGACTACACAAGTTAATGCAAAATTAAAAGCTATTATTTTATTCAAGAGGAAGGATAACAGTGAGTCATAAATGGTAGAAAAGCAATTGGGGTAAGGGTCACTTAAATGGAATATTTATATTGATATGACGAAGGAGAATTTTATCATAGCTATCTGAAGAAAGCATAGGTATAATCTTTTTCACTTTATTCAACACTGTGGTTTACAAAGTTGTTCCTATTATAGTTGTTGCAGACATTCAGTGCTCTGACACCAATGCCATCATCAGTGTCACCTTCCCTCTACCATTGTCCCCAGTTTCCCACCCACCCCTTAAGCCTGCCCTCTGAGCAGGTGCAAAATATCTTATTTTATATTGCTTGTTACAGCTAGTGGAATGATCAAAAAGTACTTCCGTAAAAGAAAGTCTGTGAAAATTATTATATCTAACCTTGGGGTCACTAAGCCCTTGTCTGAGGGTTACTAAGTGGTTTGTTGTTAGTTGAGTCTTCTGTGTTATTGTTTTTTTTGTTGTTGTTGCGCTTAGTTGGCGTCTATGCTACTTTCCCATTTTATTTGGTGTGCTCTTTCCGGGCCCTCAGTGATGTGGAATTTGGAGGTGTCCTGCTCCCGGACGTCCAGGGTCTGCAGGACCAGGCTGATGAGTTTGTATGACAGTGGCTGTGGAAGGTGGGTGTGACTGCTGGGATTTCTGGAGGTAAGGGAGGTTGGGGAAGGCTGTCCACTGTCACCACAAGAAGACCCCCGAACCCAGAGTTTTCAGCCTAAAGAACTGTGTACCTGGAATTTTCATAGGTTTGGTACTTTAGCAAGGGTTAGTGATGAAACAATGGAATTGATTGATAGGCTTTCAGGCTTTAGCCAGGCAGGGTCTTGGCCTGGCTACCTCCAGAGAGCACCCAGCGTTTTCAGCCTAGAGACCTGTGTTCCTGTGAATTTTAGCAGCTTGGCTTCACCTCTTCTGAGATCAGTCATGAAACTGAAAAGCTGAGCTAATGAGTTTACAGGGCAATGGCTGCGGGAGATGGGCCAGGCATCTGAACTTGGAGAGAAATACTTGTTTTCCAGTATTCCAGTCAGTGGAAAAGTAATTTCATTGCTTTGAGTCTTCCTTTTCTTTCGCACAACTGTAGCACTGTCGTCCTGGTGTTTGATTTGCTCGAGTGGACACTAGTAATGCCTCCATTGTGAGACTTGTTGTTACAGTTTTTGGCATATCGAATATGCCATGGGGAGCTTGCCAGTCTCTGCCAAGCGGGTGGGATACTCTGGGTAGCTTGGCGGGCCTTTCCGAGAGGGATGGAGGAATCAAACCCAGGTCGACCATGTGCAAGGCAAACGCCCTTCCCGCTGTGCTATTTTCCACAGCAATTTAGTATAGCATACTTGCCTGAATCAATGCATTACCATCATAATGGAGGATTCATGCTTAATTTTGAAATTCTGTGTGCCGTAATCAATCGCCCAGCATCCAAATGTCAAAAGTGAAATTCAGAGAAATAAATCAACTTATTTTCCAGGTAATTAAAATTAAATAGAATATTTTATAAGCAAATCATTATCATTGTCATCAAAAGGGTTTATCATTAAAAAAAGATCCTTTGTATTTATAGTCTTTGTGTGGAGAAATTCATATTGTAAGACCAGAATTTTTGAAGGCATTCTCTAAGAAGTATGTACAAATATTTTGCCCTGATATCATGAAAGAGAATCATTATTCTCATACTAAGAACCATTTCCTTGCTCTATGAATGTCACACAAGCCTGGTATAGTAACTCCACTGTTTTGAATCGAGATCCTAGACTGCGAAAATTTATGGCCCACAATAATGTAATCAATAAACTTTGCTGAAAGTGGAAAATAGATAAAATATTATTTCAGTACCTAACATACACTAAGCTTAAACACTGATGTTTTGGAAATGTGGATGAGAGCTTGATGGTGATTGAGGAACTAAGAAATGAGGAAAAATAAGGAAAAAAAACAAATAAAAAATGGCAAGCTGTTGAGTTGGCCATAGCTTTAAGGGAAAAACAAAGTTGCTAACAAATGAAGAACCTCCCCAGAGAGATATCTCAAAATCTCAAAACTTGTCTTTTTGGAGGAGCAAGGAGAAAAATGAATGTAATCTGTCTCTCACTCATCAATCAAAATCAGCCTCAATCAGTACCAATGCCTCAACCACAATTTAAAAGTCTTAATCTGGGGCTGGAGAGATAGCACAGTGGGTAGAGCATTTGCCTGGCAAGCAGCCAACCCAGGTTCAATTCCCAGCATCACATATGGTCCCGTGAGCACTGCCAGGAGTAATTACTGAGTGCAGAGCCAGGAGTGACCCTTGTGCATTGCTGGGTGTGACACCCCCCCAAAAAAAAACAAAACAACTCTTAATCCTAGTACTTTTAGGCTGCTTCTGTGGATGCCAGATCTCACTTTCCATAGATCCTTTTGATCCAAGAAATAGATGCAAGAACACAGCCAATGTGGTGGCAATGGGGTCAGATCAGGATACCAGCACCCCAACAGCTTCCATATCAACAGGCACAGTGGGGATCAGTGGCAAGGCCCACCCCACTCTGAGGAGGCAGAGCTAAGCACAAAACAAAGGTAGTGATCACGGTGGGCAGGGGCCAGGAGCAAGAGAAGCCGGGGCCAGCTTAAATTGGGTCAAGTCCAAATGAGATGACCTCCAGATATTTACTAGTCATAATATTCTGCAACCATATTAGTATCTTAAAATGAAACCCCAGAGCATCCAATAACTCATTAATTGAGATGATTTAATCCTGACAGAAAAGCACATTAATTTTCCAGTGGCACAATTCCAATGAAGAAGGGGAGTTTATTAGGCTGGTATTTTCCTCCCCCCTTCAGCACTTTCTAAGATCTATGAAATCAAGTTGAAAAGTGAAATCTGGAATCATGTGCCTGAAAAAAGATGTGCTACAGAACGAGTCTGGCCAAGGCTCTGAATTCCATAGACAGCCCCTTATTGTTAACAGCTGTGCTGGTTTGGGCTTACAGCACAGCCCCAAATTCTCCTATATATAAAACACCATAAGTGCTAACACATAGAGATGACTTTCTTGTCTCCACTAGATATATTTTCATATAGAACTGAGTGATGGTACTCTTACCTCAAAAAAAGAAAAAGAAAGAAGAGAAAGAAAAGCAACTGTGTTTGAATGGATGAGATGTTTGAAATATCTTAGGTAAGTAATTCTGCCCTAAATTGTCTTTATGGCCACATATAAATCTTTAATTTGGGAGAACCCAAAGAAGTCAAACCATTTAACAAAGTAAAGTCATTAAACATGCTTAATGTCTTTTGTTCTCTCATTCAATTTGGATAATGTGTACCAAAAAAAAAAATTCATTCAATTGACCGTGCTTGATTATGCGAGGCTGCATGCTTCCTGAGAGAGAATCTAACACCTGTTCCCTTAGCTCACTTCTTCATAAACCAAAAAAGGGAGAAGAAATAGCCCTATTGGTGTAGATTTCTAGAACCTGTATCTTTGAGTTGTACCACGAAAACCTGGAGAGTTTGGGAAAGAAAGTTCACGAGCCCTGTGGGCCAGTCTGTGATACATTCTGTTTTGAAGTATCCACAAAAAGTAGAATGATTTAAAAAAAAGAGAGAGAGAGTGAAAAATAGCCTAAGTCCTCTGATTCTTGTTCCACTCTTAGAGAAAGGGACATTTGGTGAAGTATTGCTAGCAAGATTAGCATGAATTACTCTGTGTTAATTACTGTTACTAAAATATAGATTTCAGGTCAAAGGATGATCTCATTCCAAGCTGCAATATTGTCTCAGCCCCGCTGCCAGCAAAGAGCAGACATATTCCCTTCTTTCATCACAGCAGACACTTCCTTTGAAGAAAATGGAATGTTTTTTGTTTATTTTTCAGAGATACATTTGTTTGATCATATTTTTATATCCTAACAAATGGTTGTCAGGTAGACTTGTGGTGTGTTTTACTGATGTAATTATTTAAGACTTGAATATCAGTGTAAGTTACAGAATAAAACCGCCAATGAAATATTAAGAAGGATAAAGGAAGATAGAAGGAAAGTTGTTCTATTATGCTACATACAATGACCTTTTCATGAAAGAGTTGGAAACCATTAATATAAATGATGATCAAGAAAAAGTAAAACTAACAATAATTAAAGTCAATATAGAGCTAAAGTTCATTTATTAGCAGGCATGCAGCTATGTGCTTGCAAGAATACACCCTTATATTCTTTTGAGAAACAGCTAGGAATCATTATCTTTCTTTAACAAATGAGACCCTAAAGTCAAAAATAAATAAATAAAAAGAAAGTTCTCCATATGCAGGGGAGTAGTTCAACTTCATCTACCATTATATCTGACTATAAGGCGGAACAACTTAATATCCTCTGTTGTGTGAGACAAAGAAAGATGAGATATAATTTCCAGACTCAGCCATCTGGAATCTAGGGGATTAGAGAGGCATAATTTTGTCATATTATCACAATATCCCGTTATTATGAAAAATGGATGCTCTAAATATAAAACACAAATAATCTGTAGTTACTCCAAAAATAAAGAATAGGTGAAGTGAAGCAGTCCATTATTTCTTTTAGAGAAAATTCTACTTTAAATAAGAGCATAATCATAATGTCTCTTTAGCCACTTTTTGCTCAAAAATGAATGGAAATTTTAGAAGTTAAAATTTAGAAGCTACTCTCTTCTGAACTCATCCTTCATTTTATTACCCAAGCAAAGTTCTTTTTTAAAAGGTGTGAAAAGTAGTAGAAAAACTAGCTTAACTCACCACATTAAAGTATCACGTATCATCTAAAAGATGTGGTTTTGAGAAGTTGATGGGGCTAATGATAAAGTTGATAATGATTATGAAGAAATCTTGTTTAGTGACACAAAGGTTCAAGTCTCAAACAGCAAAATGAAGAGGGCTAGAGGTGGAAATTTGGACTCCATTGAAATGTAAACAACCACACATTCAAATCAGAGTTGATTATGTCTGAGGGATATGGTTATGTTCTTAAATATGTAGGAGAACCTTGACATATTGGATTCAGGGCACTTAAAGGCACTTGAAAGATGAATAAAAGTCTGTTCAATGTATTTAGGTCATGAACAGTCCCAGTGATCTTGTTCCATTACCTCATTGCTTTTGATATTTAAGAGGATGACACCACTTTACAACATTGTGAGTTGATTATTTTAAAAATGTTGTACTATTTAGGAGAAAAGTGGAACATATTAGTAAAAAGTGTTGAGAATGCTAAAAATAGGATTATTGTACCACTAACTAATAGCAGGATCTTTTTCTTTCTTTATAAGAGGAATAGTAGGCAGATTTACTAATTGCTTCCATTAATTTATGCTATCATATTATTTTTTGTGAGTCTAAACTGGTATTATTACACAACAAGTAGCAGGATCTTTTTCTTCCTTTACAAGAGGAATAGTAGGCAAATTTACTAATTTCTTTTATTAACATACACTATCATATTATACTTATTTTGCAATTAGCTTGACCAATTGAATTTTATTATATCATTTACAAATGAATACACATTTATTATAGTTAGTAGTCAATAGTAGGAATAGTATTGACTCACTATTTCAAACCAGTAATTCTCAAAGTTTTCAAAATTTATTAGAATTTACCTACCAGGTTCTACCCCAGACCCATAGTAGCAGAAATTCTTAGGAGTAAAATTAGAAATCTGTTTTCACAAACTCTGCTGCTTGTGTGATGGATGCT
The DNA here is from genome assembly GCF_027595985.1 of Sorex araneus. Taxonomy (NCBI): domain Eukaryota; kingdom Metazoa; phylum Chordata; class Mammalia; order Eulipotyphla; family Soricidae; genus Sorex; species Sorex araneus. The sequence goes on along the minus strand of NC_073303.1, from coordinate 191,121,412 downwards.
AAAGTTTTATTATCACTGTTAATTCTCTAAAGATCAGAAGGATGGAAAGACTATAACTGAAAAAAACAATCAGTGTCTCTGCATTGGCTTACTAGAACTTCAATCCCCAGTTAAAAACACTTCTGTTTTAATTTTGAGGGTCTCTACGTGGGTCAAACAAATTATGTTTGCTGAGCAAACTGATTTGCAGTCTAAATTTGGCTCTCAGTTTGCAATTTGGGTTTGAAAGGCTCATGAATTTAGCAGCATAACTTCAGAAAGGATTTACAATTTTAAGCCTTATCACAGCACACATGAAAGTAAACCTATTACTTATAGTTTATTATACTGGACAACCCTTGGGAACTTATCACATACCTCAAAAGTCTTCTACCTGTTTGTGCCTGTCAGAATTTTTTACAAGTTTTATATCTCCAAAGAGCATATTTTAATAGAGGAAATTATGACTTCAAGAGTTTGATAACCAAAGGCATATGGGAATTGATCCAAACATGACAGGCTAAACTAATTTTAGAAGTCAGCAGAAAATGAAGAAAAAAATTGACATTATTTACTGACAACCAGATATGACCTATAAAGAACAAAATTTGTCAATCACTTGAATGTCTGAACAAAGACTATGATTAATGAAAAAATTATGAAGCATTTCAAGATAGCTTTGAAGGAGTGGAGGTTATTTAGGCACAGAAGCCTGAGTTGACAGCCCAGGTGACACATTCTCTGAAGTCAACCTGTGTCCAAAGATCTCTTCTTCCCCTTATGTAAATACTATTTGCTTCTCTATCTTGTAAATGGATAAATAAATCAAAGAATTATCGAGTACTAAAGCAGAATAATTTTATTCTAGTGATAGACTCAGAAAAGATTAATCAAGCTTGGAAAGAATCCCAACAATCAGAGTGAACATTAAACATTTATAATACATTAAACATTTGAAGACTTTGCTCACAGTGATTGCTGTGTAAAATCAGCCAAAGTTGAAAATTGCATAAGGATATGAGCTTTCCTCTCCTTAGTTATTTCCATAATTGATATTAATTTATAATGCATTCAATTAGGAATGACATTTGTTAATCAAATAAATCACAGGGCCTGAATTTACTTCCTGCTACTGAATGGTTTCCCATTTGAGTCTAGCCCTCCTTGCCCTGAGCACTGCAGGAAGGCATTTCCTGAGAAGGTTTTTTGCTCCAGTGTGAGACACAGCCTTGCCTATAACCTAACATGCCTTTCATCGGAATTCTTCTTCATTGTTGGTGGGAATTCCAAAGGGCACCACCTTTTTGGAAAATTATATAGGAATTCCTCAAAAAGCTAGAAATTGAATTTTCATAGGACCCAGCGATATCACTTCTGGGAATATACCCTAGACCTCTTCCCCAAAAAATAAAAATCACAGCAGAAATGCTATCTTCACTTCTATGGTCACTGAAGCACTAGTCACAATAGCCAGAATTGGAAACAACCCAAGTGCCCTAAAAATCGATGACCAGTTAAAAAATTTATGGTAGCACTGTCGTTCCGATATTCATCGATTTGCTTGAGCGGGTACCAGTAATGTCTCCATTGTGAGACTTGTTGCTGTTTTTAGCATATCGGATATGCCACGGGTAGCTTGCCAGGCTATGGTACATCTAAACAATTGAATACTATGCACCTGTTCGGAAAAATGAAGTTATGGAATTTGCTTTTAAATGGATGGACATGGAGAGTATCATGCTGAATGAAATGAGTCATAAGGAGAGGGACAGACAGGATGATTGGAGTCATTTATGGGATAAAAAAAATGTATCATGAGACCAATACTCAAGGACAGTAGAAACAACAAGGGCCAGAAGGATTAGTCCATGATTGGAAACCTGCCTTGGGGGTCGGGGGAGAAGGCAGTTGGGATAGAGAAGGGGCCACCATGACAAAGACAGTTGGAAATAATAGCTCTGGAAAAGAACTGTGTGCTGAAAACAGGTAAAGGAACAAACATGATAACGTCTCAGTACCTGTATTGCAAACCATAATACCCCAAAGGAAAACAGAGACAGAGAGAGGCAGAAAGAGACAGGGAGAGGCAGAGAGAGGGTGAGAGATACAGAGAGAGAGAGAGAGAGAGAAAGAGAGAGAGAGAGAGAGAGAGAGAGAGAGAGAGAGAGAGAGAGAGAGAGAGAGAGAGAAGGAAAGTGCCTGCTATAGAGACAGACTGGGGGAGGGTGGCAGGAAGGAAACCAGGGACATTGGTGGTGGAAAGTGTATGGTGGAGAGAGGGGTGTTAGAACATTGTATGTATGACTGAAACCCAGCCATGATCGGCATCTTAACTCTGCGACTAGTGGTGAATCAATATAAATTAAATAATTAATTAGTGAAATGACTTTCATTGTAAAACCACTAACTCAACTTAAGCATTATGTTGCCAACAAATGTTCCTGCATCAGGGTAAAATATTATTCCAGAATTAAGCAAACCGGTGACCTCATGATAGTATCTCATGCATCTTAGGACAAAATCCGAACATCTCATGAGGGCTTACGGATACCTTTCCATCTTTCATCCGTTTCATCACACTTGATTCCTTGTGGATATTTTTCTGGATGCCCTACCCTGAGACATGTCAGACCACGTGCTCCCCAATTCTTCATCCAGCTGGCTTTTGCTCAACTTTCAAATGTAAACAGAAAAATACTTTAGTGAGACATTCACCGACTTTCCTATCTAATAGAGCACCCCTCTCACCCTCCTCCCCTCTGTGTGTACCAATCCCATCACTCTTCGTTATCATCCTAGTCGCCTCTTTCATAGCTGTCATTACAATCAGCAATCCTCTCATTATTAGACTGCTTGTATATTTAAATGTCTTTTATGGTTTAAACTCCTTTAAGATAAGGTTCTACCATATTATGCTTTACTTAGTCTAAAATATTAAGTCCAGAGTAGACATCGCATACATATAACAAGTGCTGGGTAAATTAAGTACCTTCAAATGGTTCACGTGTGGGTGATTAGCAAAAGGAGATAAGTAACAGGGAAATCATTAAATGAATTAAGTGTTGGAGGGAAGTAGACAATATGCATTCAGAGACTGAATATTTGCTATTGAAGGGAAATTAATGGAGGTAGACTCTTAATTTATTATTTTTTATTTTATTTTGGTTTGGGGGACACATGTTGCTGAGAGCTTTATTTTATTTACTTATTGTTTTAGTTCAGCTGGAGCGATAGCACAGCAGGTAGGGCGTTTGCCTTGCATGCGGCCGACCTGGGCACTATTCCTCTGTCCCTCTTGGAGAGCCCAGCAAGCTACCCACACGGCAGAGCCTGACAAGCTACTCATGTTGTACTCGATATGCCAAAAACAGTAACAACAAGTCTCACAATGGAGACGTTACTGGTGCCTTTTCAAGCAATCAATAAGCAATGGGATGACTTGACAGTGATACAGTGATTATTTTAGTTTTTTATCTCATTTATTTTTATTTTAGAGCACTGAACAGTGCTCAGAGTTTATTTTTGACTTTATGCCCCAGGATGACTCTTGTGAATTCAAGGAACTATATGGGGTTCTGAGGAATAAATCCAGGATGACCTTGTACAATGCAAGCACCCTACCCACTGTACTATTTACTCTTGCCCCAAGAGATGGTAGATTCTTTAAGAAGAGCAGTGCATAGGAGGCAGAAGGACAGTACAGGGCATAAGATATTTACCTTTCATGCAGTCAACCTTCGTTTGACCTCTGCTGAATCCCTGCTTTTAAAGAAAAAAGAAAAAAAAACAGTAATTGTGGTTGGACATCAGAACATATGATTTTAGGAGAAACTGAACATCAGAAAAGATAATTCAGAGGCAACTAAAATGCTTGATTTTTCTAAACACTCGTTTCAGAAGACAGAGGCAAATATCAGATTTGCTGAGTCCGGCAAACCAGCACCTAAATCAGATTAGAAGCAAAGCTCACAGATCCAGAAAATATCAAGAAGTTGGGGTTTACAGTGATTTTCCAGAAGAGAATCCTTTATCAGGGTCATATTTCAAAGCAAAAGTCATTCTTCACCTCCTTTACACCCCAGTAGACTTTTAAAAAAAGTACTTTCCAGAAGCTTTCCTTGTTTAGTCACAACTTGGGGAAAATTTATTTTTAGTTTTGACCTAAATCAAATAATGTTGAAACATAGTGGTTTTTGAAGTAGGAGGGGGGAAGGGAGTGATAATCTCCCCTATTTTTAGAACCGTGAACTCTGTGTGCACTCAGGAACACAACCCCATGCAGAAACCTGAGCACACAAACTTAGAAACTTGGCAAGGTGCAAATTTAAGATGAGACAAAAAAGAAAGCAAAGCCAAACTCAATGAAAAAGTTGTTTTTTTCCTTAAGTCACCCAGATTTAAATAGTGTGTCTTGACATGAAATGGAGTTCAGTTCTCTTCGTATATTAAAATATATATGATCTACACTTATAAAGGTGTAGTATAATGTAATGAGTTTGGTTTTGTAAGCCATCACAATAGCCAAGGATAACACAACACTAAGTTAAGACAGCCCTGGTACTCACTAAGAACAACCTTCAGCTGTTAGCTTTTCATCTTGTCTCATTACCAATACATGGTTCTCTAGACATCATTCTGATACTGATTTTGTATCATGAAATCTGACTTAAACTATGAGAATCCGTCAAATGAATATTTGTCGTATTGACATTTGAGAAAAAAAATGCTCAAAATATACAAGCTGTTATTTCAGCACTGGGCATTGTTCTAGGAATCAATGACTGATTTTTCTTTATTCTTCTGTTATTATACTTCATAAATTTTATAAATTTATATTGTATATTCAGTAATGGCATCAGTAAAAGAATAAAGATAATATAAATACATACTGTGAACGGGAGCCAGGTAGGGAGTTTGCCTTGCACATGGCCGACCTGGGCTTGATTCCTCCGTCCCTCTTGGAGAGCCCAGCAAGCTACTGGGGATATCCCGCCCGGACGGCAGAGCCTGGCAAGCTCCCAGTGGCATATTCGATATGCCAAAACCAGTAACAAGTGTCACAATGGAGATGTTACTGGTACCCACTTGAGGAAATTGGTGAACAAACTGGACAACAGTGCTACAGTGCTACGGCGCTACCTATTGTGGGAACTATCTTCATAGTGGAGAAGGGACAACAATTTGTTTAACAGAACTGAGTACATTTTAAGAAATATTTTATAATGATATGAGAGAATATACCCTTTCTGGTTGATTGTCGACCTTTTGGTGAGTTTTAAAATGTTATCCCACTTTTATATCATTATAGCAAAATGATTAAGCATGATAGCATAATGTACGACCTGGCACCTGAGCTGTGCAGGAGGAAGAGAGCAGCGTGGAAGGCCTTTAAGAGCGTCAAAGATGTGGTTAAGAGGACAAAAAACCTTTGGCTCTGGGCACATCTTTTCGACTCCACCGTTCTTCCTGCACTAACATATGCCTCAGAGACCTGGGCCCTACGCAAACAGGATGAGAACGCTATTCGGGTATCCCAAAGAGGAATCGAAAGAGCTATGCTTAGAATATCACATTTCACTCAAGTGAGAGAAGCAATCCGAAGTTCTGACCTCTGTCAACGGTCAAGAACCAGGGACTTTGTCTCATTTGCCAAGGCATCGAAAATCAGATGGGCCGGGCATATAATGCGATTTGGAGATGACAACTGGATTAAAGCTGGTACTGACTGGATTCCACGGGACGTCAAAAGAACACGTGGCCACTCACATGTGAGATGTTCAGATTTCTTCGTCAGGACCCTGAAGAAACGGTTTGAGGCTCTTCGTGTCCCTGGAGCGAAAAGGCACCATTGGACTACAATAGCACTCAACAGGGATGAATGGAGACGTTACTGGTGCCTGCTTGAGCAAATCAATGAGCAACGGGATGACAAGTGACAAGTGACAAGTGATGACAAGTGACCATAACATAAAATTTAAAGGGGACTTGAGTCCCACCTTCCTCAATTCTCTTTTATGTGAATTTGGGATGGTCACTCTGAGAATTTTGTCTTCTTTCATCTGAAAATTTAAATGACAAAACATCTTACATCTAGAGTTCTGAAAAAAAAAATAAAGGAAGGAAGTATGTTGTTAGTGTTTCACATAAGATTCGGCATTCTATAGTAAAGGATTGAGATAGTATTTCTTGTAACAGCATCAGTGGTAAATTAAAAAAATATATTTTACATCATGATTTAATATATGTAATGCAATTACAAAATAATCTATATTTTCTTCAGAGATCTGCAATATTCTATAGCACTACAGGATTCTTGCTTACCTGAATCACAGGGAAGAATTTCATGTCATTCTGTGTTAGCAAACCAATACATAGGGAAAAAAAGCAAGAAATGAATGAGCATGCATCATTTTCTCTAAGACATAAAAAGGTAAACAAATCAAGTTCTGCTACCGAGTGAAATCCTCCTATCAGGAGACAACTCTGTTTTCATGGATGAGAAACAAATACAGATACTGCAAAGTACAAATGTTTCTACAACCAGTTCTATAATAAAATGGTTAGAAGGAGGAAATGGACTTAAGTTGGTGGAGTAGTCAAGAAATCGTACAGGAGGAAAATGTGAGGTGCATTTTGAAAGACTGAGAAAGGAAGCAGAAGTATTAATAAGCCCTCAATGCAGCCTTAGAAGCTACAGTTTTAGGTGAACGGACGAATGATGACAGGAGGCTCTCAGTAGCACCATTTTATTCAACATCTGGCACAAGATGTCTGAGTTCAGGACCATTTCCTCCAGCTCAGGAGTATGCAAACAGCTTTGGGAGATATTGTCTCTTCTTACAGTGCAGAAAATAGTTTGGGTAGCTTGCCGGTTAAAATAAGAATTATATTTCTCTCTGGGGCACAGGTGAGGCAGGTTTGCTGGCAGTTCATTAGAAAAGATGTGGTGTCTTAAGCTTATGCTTGAGTCTGATGCAGACCTACTGTGTGCAGTGTCCAAGTAGGACTCTCCGTGTCATTTTCAAGGAATTCAGAGCACAAAGAGAATCAGGATAAATGCACTGCACCCTGAAAAACAAGGTAATTCATATTTCCAACTTCTGCTATCTCATTCCTAGATGCAGAGCCACGGTAGACAACTAAGCTACTGCTTTGTGTCTGAAGATACTTTTAAAATATCTTACTAATTCTATTACCAGTATCTGTATTCATCAGGGCTAATTAAATAATGTGATAGAAACAAAACATATCCAAGTGATTCAGGACTTGAATTTTATTCTATGTTCTAGATAAATTGAAGGTCACAAAGACTATCCAGAAGAACTCAATTTTTTTTGATGGTTCAGAAATTGAGGCCATTTCCATCTGTGTTACTGCCTTTACAACTCACTATTTCCCAAGTGAATGCTGGATTCTCACAAGGAACAAAATGTTAATCTTGACACAGACACATCTCACTTCATATAACTAAAATGATGGAGAAGCAAGACCCCTATTTGTATAATTGATGAAAGAATTGAAGATGAATATCTTATCTAAGATTGTTAAGGTTAAGATACATAATGAGACTATTTTAAAAATAGTTATTTCTCAGTCCTTAAGTCCTATTGCAAGTAACAGATGAGGATATGAGGTGTGGGCTAGGCATCATGATACCTGTGATGGTGTTTTGGTACCCATTCATTTTGTCCTTATCCTAAAGCTTTGGTTAATGTTAGAGTCTCATCTAATTACTCTCCCAGTTGACTGATTTCTTTTAGTACCAATAAAAAGTCAAGAATATTCAACTATTTTTAAAATTCAGAGAGTTGGTAGTTGTGTGCTATCAGTATAAGTGCCACCTCTTCCTTTAGCATTATAAAATTGTTGCATATTTTCTATAAAAATAAAAAACTAGCATAAAATTAACAAATTCATCATAAATAGAATAACTAAGATGATTTAAAAACTAATTTAAATATTTATGACATAATATGATAGCTAATATAAGAACAAATAATTTTAAATTGCTATTATACTGAACATAATGTAAGCTTCAATTTTCAGTATTTTCTTGAGGCAGGCTCATATAACTGCAATACATAAGCATTTTTAATATCAGTAATATAAAATAAGTGTATTCTTAAATGTTTTATTAACTCAAAGTAATCTAAAATGCTCTTGAAAATTATATTTTCTGAAAGAACAAATCTATTAAGCAGGACTACTGTCATAAAACAATTTTATTTGGTAAAATGAAATAAGAGTACATATGATCACATGTTTGCTATTTCTATTTTTAACTATTTGCATTTGAATATATAACACTGTGTTTAAATTCTAATTAGACTCCAGTCAATATTTTAAATGTTCTTGGAACTTAACATCAAATTTGTTGGCAACTAACATAAATGAATGACAGATACTTCAGTTTGACAAGGTGAAAGGGTGACTTGGTAAAAATCCAACAAGAAATGTGGTGATGGAATGAAATGAGAGGATGTTCTCAACTGTCTCCACCGGTAGACATAGTTAGTAGAAGGACCTGTCAGATATATTGACATCTCTTTCCTTGCAAAAAATTAGAACACAGGAATGAAGATGTGACTGCCAACAGCTGCCAAGGTTTTTATTTCCCAAGACATGTTCATCAGATTCTCTTTAATGATTGGTTCACTTTATTTTATGAACCATATTTTATATTGGTTCACTGATTTTATGAGCCATATTTACTCAGATATTTTGTGTGTGCAGCAGTTTGGGGGGAAACATGAGGGAAATGCAACTATTCTTCCCACATTTTTTTGGTAAGCCATCCAGTCACAGTTGTAAACCAAATGTAATGATTACAACTTTTTAGATACACAGTCTCCGGTTTCTTCAGTAAATGATCTTTCCTATTTCCAGTCTTCAAATTTAAGACCATTTTTATATGGTTCACCACCTGGCTGATATGTTGACTGTGACTAAAATGGAAATCACCGGAGAAGCGTTTTAAGATTTCCCTGAAGTTCACAACCTATACTCTGAGTAATTATTGCCTTAGTAAGACAAAGGCAGTGATGACTACATAATTAACCAAACGCATTTACTTTTTATGATTAAATGGACCCTCATACACATGATGCATGAAGCTGTGTTACAAATTAAGAAAACTTTATGGGGCCAGATCAATAACTCAGCAAGTAAGGCTTTTGCCTTGAGCATGGCAGACCTGGGCTCAATCCCCAGCATTCCATATGGTCCCCTAAGCACCACCAGGAATAATTACTGAGCACAGAGCCAGGAGTAATCCCTGGGAACTGCTTGATGTGGCATAAAAAGACCAGTCACTGTATCACTGTCATCCCGTTGTTCATCAATTTACTTGAGTGGGCTCCAGTAACATCTCCATTTGTCCCAGCCCTGAGATTTTAGCAGCCTCTCCTTCTTCGTCTTTCCCAATTACTGGAGGCTTCTTTCAGGGTCAGAGAAATGATACCAGTTATTGTTACTGTTTTTGGCTTATCGAAGACGCCATGGGGAGTTTTCCAGGCTCTGCCAGGTGGGCAGGATACTCTCGATAGCTTGCCGGGCACTCCGAGAGGCATATACATTTATTTCACTCTATGATGATGTGTCCAGGAATATGTTCACTCATGTGTGAGGCTCGGCCTGAGCATGTGGAGAGAGGCCTGGAGCATGGCGGCAGTTGGGTAGTGGAGGTCAGCTGCCGGGGCTGGGTCCCTTGGGACAGGGAGGGCTCTCACCTGCCCCTCTCTGGGGCGCCCGGAATAAAAACAGCCTGGCCCTGAGTCCGGTGGCATGGTTATGGGGGCCTCATTTTATGCTCCCTTCCGGGGAGAAATGCCATGAGTACCCTTTGTAGCTGTAAATAATACATTTAAACTTTTATAACTTGTTTCAGCAAATATAGATAGTAGGTTTTCATAGTGTCTCTATCATGTTAAGACGACTTACCACCCCTACCTTTCCACTCTCCTCTTTATTTTTTAAAAGTCAAGGCAAATAATGTATCTTAATCTAACTATAACATTCTAAATTCTCTGAAACAACTAGATAGAAACAGAATAAATCTTGGTAGCATTAAGGTACAAGAGCAGAGAGTCTCTTGCCCGCATGCCTGGCTGTCTGCCCCGGGGCCTTTAGGAGGGGATAGGCTCCAGCTTCCCTCCCCGCCCTGAGCAGAGCTCCCGGCAGCCGAAGACCACCAGAACCTAGCTACAGCCATGCTCGAGGCCCCTCTCCACACGTTCGGACAGTCCTCATGCATGAAGGTATCGGCAGAGGAACCCAGGTGTTTGTAATCTCATCAATGGCCAACATCCAAAGACTTAAAAGCAAGCTCCCAAAAGTGTGTGGCTGCAAAGTGCCAAGCAATATCTTGTAGCCTACTTCTCCCTCTGGGAGAAACTGGCAAGCTTCTGAGAGTTTCCTACCCACATGGGACAGCCTTGCAAGCTTCCCATGGTGTACTCATATGCTAAATCTAGTAACAAGCTGGATCTCATTCCCCTGACCGTGAAAGAGCCTCCAGTGCAGCATCGCTGGGAGGGCCAAGTCGAGAGAGACTTCTAAGATCTCAGGGAAAGGACAAATGAAGAGGTTACTGAGCCTGCTTGAGAAATCGACAATTAACGGGTTTTTGTGATTCGTGATTTTCTAGCATTAAGGTAGGCGAAGATCTCTTGAAAAGGACACAGAAAATGCACAAACAATAAAGAAAAATTGATAAACTGGATTTTATTAAAATAAAAATCAGCTCTTGGAAGGACACAGTCATGTAAATCAAAAAGGAAGCCAGGGACTAGAAAAAAATATTTTTAAGATGCGTTCTGATGGATTTAGTTTACAGATGATATAAAGAATTCTTGTAAGTCAATAAAAAAAAGCCAAGAAGTGTCAGTATGCCTGAAACTAGTTCAGTGTTATATGTCAATTATGCCTCAATAAAATAAATAGAAAGAAAACACTTGTATTACTTGTCATCCCATTGATCTTCAGTTTGCTCGAATGGGCGCCAGTAACATCTTCATTCGTTCCTGTCACATGCTAGTGTAGCCCAATGATATCTGCTCGCTCCAGGAACAGGAAGAGTCTCAAACCATTCATTCAGGGTTTTGACGAACAAGTCTGACTATTTCATTGGTGCGAGGCCACGCAATCTTTTGGTGTCCCGTGGAATCCAGTCGGTAACAGGTCTAGTCCAGCTGTCGTCTCTGAATCGAATTACATGTCTGGCCATTCTGATTTTTTATGTCTTGGCAAACAAGACAGCGGTCCCTGATTCTTGACCATTGATGGAGGTGGAAACTCCGGATTCCTTCTCTCACTTGAGTGAGACGTGATACTTCTAGCATAGCGCTTTCAATTCCTCTTTGGGATACCGGAATAGCGTTCTCATCCTGTTTGTGTAGGACTCAGGTCTCTGAGGCGTACGTTAATGCAGGAGGAATGGTGGAATCGAAAAGATGTGCCTGGAGCCGGAAGTTCTTCATCCTCTTAACCACTTCTTCAATGCTCTTGAAGGCATTCTTCCTCCTGTGCAGTTCTGGTGCCAAGTCATTCCTCATGTTGAGTTCTCAACCCAGGTACACATAGTTGCTGCATTCAGAGATGTTCATTCCATTGAGAGCAAATGGAAAAAAATAGGGAGGGAATAAAAAGGAAGAAAAAGACCCACCCCCCCAAAAAATTAAGAAAACTTTGGTAATCATGCAACTTTTCCTCTTTTGGAGGTATTTCTTAAAGGTTGAAAATTTTATAGATGTTACTACATCATTTATCATGATTGTATAGTTTTAGTTCCAGAAACAAATGAAAATTGGATTATTTATCATCTTTTAATCATATGCTTTTACCTAGGAGAAAGAAATATATGCTTTAATTAGCATCATATGCCTTAATTAGCATTGTCAAAAATAGATAAAGCTTTTTATAAATATATAGCTATAACAAAATGACTATATGTGGTATATATATGCCCATACATATACACAAATTTTATGGGGTATATATGCCCATACATATATACACCATTTCATGGTACTAAAATCTTTGTTCAGTGGTATATTTAATGACATGTCATAATTAATGTTAATTTTGAAACATTTGTCACGATTAAAGTAATACAAAACTTTGGCTTATTTTAGGCAATGTTAACCTGCCATCCATTTACCAAGAATGGTCCCACAGTGTGCTTCACAGAGAGCTTAGTTTGTCCTGATCTTTCTTTAAACATCACCTTATGAAAAAGGCCGTGTTATTCTCCCACTGCAGAGAGCAATCATACCGTTACTTCAACTCTGCCTCTCTCTATGTTCATGCTATTCTGTTCTTTCTAGTACTTGTACAATTCAACAAAGAAGTCATTCCCATCTTATGTAGTGCCTATAATTAAGGAAAATATACCATTAAAGTCAGGTTCAAAAAAATTATAAGCTGCATATCTGGGGGAATATGTTCTCAACACTTCATTTTTCTGGAAATTGAATCAATTCTCCTTTGTTTGTATCCCTACATGGAATACATGTAAGCTCTGCTATGTTCCATTAGCTCACTATTCATTAATCTAGAATTTTCCTAGTGTTGTCACCTGAGACAGGATGAACAGTCCCTACTCCACGTATTCTTGGGTAGACATGATTGATAAAAGTGGACATCATCATAAAAGTGGACAGCAAGATCATTTAGGAATTGTAGCAAATCAAAAAGGCCTCTTGTCCCTCCTGAATAACCAACCCTACTGAAATCTTGATATCTAGCCTTCAATACATCTTATTTCTTGTTTTCTTAACCACTCGGTTTGTGGTACCTTGTTAAGTCCTTAAACATCAATGCACATAACCTCCCATGTGCCCTGCAAGTCTCATTTTAGGCAGTCACCTCATTCCATTCCAGAGCTTTGTGTCCATCAACCTGCTTTTACTCTCCACACACACACAAAAAAAAAACCCACACGGCTTTGAACCACAGGAGGGGCTTCATTCCCCCTCGGCTAAGTTACACGTTGCTCCATCACTGAAGTCCAGGATAATTGTCTTCCTGCTCACCCATCCTGCCCTGGCGAGGGCCACTCTGTATTATTTCTAACCACCAGGTATGAGTGACACCAAATGCTTCTCATTCCACAAATGTTCATTCTTCTTTTATCCCTATTTTTGAGACATTTCTTCTGCCAGGAATCTTCTAAGTCCTCTCCCATTCTTCTCCTCTATCTCACTGTCTTACTATCACACGGCCTCAGTGTATACAACTCTGTCTTGAGAGGTTTCCTTGAATTCTAATGAATTCTAATGATATGTTTACATATCATTTACTCTTCTCAAACTGAAAAAATTATCCTCCTAATAGCTCTATTTTCCATACTTTGTACCTCCAAAAATAAGTGCCTTGTAGGTTAGGGTATATTTCCTTAACCGTTGTGTTTCTACAACTGAGTACAACAGCAGGCAGAAACATGTAACAGATATTCAGGACTGGTTCAGACCTGACTATCTGAATCCATTATAATGAATATGCTCCCATATGAATATGTTTTTTGCTGCTCAAACGTTGGATGATATTTGACTTTTTATATGCCATTATTGTTCAAATACGTAGTGCAAATACCTCACTACATAGGTAGGTATATGAGAAAATCATGTGGGCTTTACCTTTTTTTCACATTTTATTGCAAATTTCTGGTACATGACTTGATATATTGTAAGCATTCATGATTTTCACTTATGAAAGCAAAAAAAAATCTAATATGGAAAATCTATGCCTTGGCAAATAGATTTGAATATCCCTGAATGATTTAACCCTCCCTGCAACTCATTCTAACGAAGCTTAAAAATACAAATCAATAGACTAAAATTACTCTTCAAGTAATTTACCTTCCTACTATAAAGCCAAATTTCACATGTCTCAAAGAAACACAAAGAAAGGACTTTGACACTCAGCAACCACATTTTACAATCCATGTCATCCAAACTAGAAGTACAATATATTTTTAAAAAACATGGATTTATTACCAAACTATGGAGAGAAAAATTCTTAGGGATGTTTGAAACAACCACATGTTTTCGACTCCATATTTTCTCTTTGAATCTTGGTGTCTCTAGTGGACCTGATCAGCCATTTCTAAGCTAGTGCCTCCAGGATCTGCCAGTTCCCTAAGGATAGGAATATACCTTTCTACTTCTCTGCAGGTCTTTCTATTAGAAGCAATCTAACTATTCCAAAGTCTGCCCCACAACCACCTTCCGGTGGGGCTTGCTCTAAAAACCACTCCTCGTGTCTGGGCCATGGACTTGACAGTAAACAATAGCCCTTGTGCCCTTCTGACCACCGAAGTTACCGAACTAGCCAGTCCCAATGCTGTTCACGCTGCTGCATTCACTCCTTCCTGCTTGAATCTGACACAGGTGCTCACTCCTGTCCCCCTTACTTCCTCTGGCCCCTGACCAACCTGCATGGCTCCGCACAGAGTGCTGTGCCGCCTTCCCTTGATTAAAATTACAGTAAGTGTAATAAATTCTGTCCTTAAGGGCAGTTTCCCTGCTCTGTGGGCCTTTTCATACCAAAATAATAAACTTGCCTTTGAAAACCATGCAAGTGGCAATCAAGCATGTCAAAACAGGTTTTATGGCTATATTCTAATATTCTAACATTTGAAAGAATATATATATGTATATATATACATATATATAATAGGGAGAAAAAAGAGAAACTGTAAAAAAAAAGTGGAAATAGGGCCTGAGCTATAGTACAGTGGGTAGGGTACTAGCCTTGTATGCAAATGACCTTGGTTCAATCCTTGGACTCATACATGGTTCCCCAAGCCCTGCCAGGAGTGATCCCTGAGTACAGACCTAGGATTAAGTCATGAACACTGAAAACTGAACATGCTATTGAAAATAAAATATAGAGATAAAAGGCGCAGCAGAGTCTTACTGACTTCTAAAAAATCACTAAGTATTTTAACATACATATAGTGAAAGTGACTGAAAGCAAATAAGTAGAAAAAACAAAAGAAAAAACCTGGAACTAAAACAAATAATGGTAAAACTTTTCTGAGTTTAAACAAAACACTCAAGCCTTATTTTCAAGATGTTCAAAAGTACCAAGCAAGGTAGCTATTTACAAAAAGAAATAAAAGTAATACTATACTGTTATGCAAGCCTGAAGAATTTTTGGTGTTCAAGCATATAGAATATGCATATATACGTATCTTGCATACATTTAAAAAAATGAATTGAGGGGGCAAGGAACATCTCCCAGCAGTAGTTTGCTTAAGTTGCTTGCATGTGTAAGATTGCAGTTTCAATCCCTGGCATCACAATTTTAAAAAAAAGAAAAAAGAAAAGAAAAGAATGAAGAAGAGGAAAGAGGAGGAGGAGGAGGAGAAGGAGGAGGAGGAGAAGGAGGAGGAGGAGGAGGAGGAGAAGGAGGAGGAGGAGGAGGAGGAGGAGGAGGAGGAGGAGGAGGAGGAGAAGAGGAAGAAGAGGAAGAAGAAGAAGAAGAAGAAGAAGAAGAAGAAGAAGAAGAAGAAGAAGAAGAAGAAGAAGAAGAAGAAGAAGAAGAAGGAGGAGAAGAAGAAGAAGAAGAAGAAGAAGAAGAAGAAGAAAAGAAGAAGAAGAAGAAGAAGAAGAAGAAGAAGAAGAAGAAGAAGAAGAAGAAGAAGAAGAAGAAGAAGAAGAAGAAGAAGAAGAAGAAGAAGAAGAAGAAGAAGAAGAAGAAGAAGAAGAAGAAGGACAAGGAGAGAGGGAGGAGAAGAGGGAGGGAGAGAGAGAGGGAGAGGGACAGAGGGAGAGAGGGAGAAGAAGGAGAGAGGAGGAAGAGGAGGAAGAGAAGGAACAGGAGAGGGAGGAGGAGGAAGGGGAAGGAGGAGAAGGAAGGGGAAGGGAAAGGAAGAAAAGGGAGGGGAAAACACTCAACTTTTTTACAAATTACAGTGATACTGTAGTACAAAAAATTTAAAAAAATATAAATAAAATTTAAAACAATCAGAAATAGGGACTGGAGAGATAGTACAGAACACTAGGCATTGACTTTGCATTTGACCGCTTTGACCCAGACATTTTTAGATTCCCAGCACCAAAAATCATTCCCTGAGCACAGCTCAGGGTCAGTCCTGAGCACAAATTGAGGAAAAGTCTGAGCACCAGCAGGTCTCTTCCTGAAACAAACAAACATATAAAATACTATCAGAGATCAAAGGCACATTGCTTTCAAAGAAATGAACATGAAAATGATTACATAAACTTAAAGACATACTACTGAATACTAGGAATAACATCTTAAACACAAAGATGCTGAAAGATTGTCGATGGGGAACTTTACTTTCAGTCTTCCATACATATAGAAATTAAGTGCCCTACTGTACTTCTTAACCTGAATGTCAAAGGAAGGGATCCTTCCTGGCAAAGGAAGTGGCCATAAAAACAGAGCCCAGAGAATGCAGACAAAATAACTGAGAACAAACAGGTCATTAACTTTCAAGCAATATTTTTGCATAATTATCTTCCAAATATTTTGTATCATCATCATAACTTATAGAGGAAATAATGTATCTATTAGTTCCTAAACAACTAGTGATTAGACCAAAGTAAATTCTTATTTCATATGTATGTTTGTTATAAAGTAGCCCGTGTCAAAAAACAGAACAAATTCGGTAAATAAAGCAACAGAAAATTTTATATGTATATGTACATATATATGTATATGTATATGTATATGTATATGTATATGTATATATGTGAATCTCCTGCCCCTGCACCAGGCTGTCTTCACTGGGGCCCCTCTCAGGGGGGTGGATTGAGTCTCCCTTCCCACCTCTAACAGAACTCTGGCAGCCAAAAACCTCCAGAACCCAGCCACAGACATGTTCAAGGCCACTCTCCACATTCTCGGACAAGCCTCACCCATGAAGGAACCAACAGAGGAACCCAGGTGTGCGAGACCCGAGGCTGAGATCTTCAAGCCTGCTCGGATTGCGACTGGGCCTCCTTCACCCAGACCTCCTATTTTCCAGTAGCTTGGCAGCCACACCCACAAGCTGCCCTTGGTGTCATGTAATCTTACCAACGGCCAAGATCCAGAGACTATAAAATAAAGCTCCTGGAAGAGATCAATGCAGAATCTCACACGACAGAGCCTGGGAAGCTACCTGTGGCATATTCGATATGCCAAAAACAGTAACAATAATGGGCCTCATTCCTCTGACCCTGAACGTGACAGGGATGAATGAGACATTACTGGCTCCCTGCTTGAGCAAATCAATGATCCATGGGACGATAATGATACAGTGATATATGTATATATATTCAGAGGATGTTGAGTCATTCAAATAATTACCTTAATCAATATTAAGCTGCTAGCAAGAAATAGCAATTTAAGTTATTAAGCATCTTATTTCATTCACAATTATTTTCAAAGAATTTTGTCTATTATTTCTATTCTATATGGTACCACACTTCTGAAAATGTAGATGAAAAACACTCTAAAAAAGATCTTGTCAGATACTGAATTGGGTTCAAACAAGGACACCCTAGTTGGGTTGCTTATTTGAGTTCTTTTTTGCTTTACCGTTTCACAATCCTGTGGTCTTGGCTAAATTATATCGCTTCTCAAGTCTGTTATTTTATCTTTGAGATAAGAAAAGAACAATGCAATAACTTTTGCTGAACTTAAAATTAACTGAAGCACTTTATGCCTTTTTTAAAAGTGCACAATAATAATCAATTATTGTTGCTACTATGATTGGTACTTTGACTATTGCTTTCACTATTGAAACTGACCTAGAAGAAATTAAAAATTGAATTAAGAATTAAAAACCTTTAAATTACTGTCAGCAAAGATTGTTCAGGATGTAAATTGTATCTTTTCTTAGAGGAGGATGCATTTAGGGCAGATAAGGGACCAGTATGATAAAGATAGTTGAAAATGATCACTCTGGATAAGAACTGCATGCTAAAAATAGGTAAGGGAACAAACATGATAACCTCTCAGTATCTGTATTGTAAAATAATAATGCCCAAAGTGGGAGTGAGAGAGAGGAGAGAGAGAGAGAGATAGAAAGAAAGATATTGAGGAGAGATAGAAAGAGAGAGGAGGGAGGGAGGGGAGGGAGGGAGAAAGAGAGAAAGAGAATGAGAGAGAGAGAGAGAAACGAGAGAGGTAAGAGCCTGCTATAGAGATAGGCCAGGAAGAGGGTAGTGGGAGGGGAACTGGGAACATTGGTGGTGGGAAATTGGGAAATATACACTGGTGGGTATTTGGGTTTTGGAATGATTGAGACCCCACTATGAATAGCTTTGTAATTCTGTATCTCATGTGATTCAATTTTTAAAAAAGTCTAAAACGAATAAAGGAAAATTAATTTTTTTAAAAAAAGAATATCTTCCTTATCTAATCCTCTTTCCCAAATCCTGGACAAGAAGATATTATGTAGACTGAAGCCTTGTCTAGCCCACCATGAAATTTATTCTCTGCTCTATCTGTCAGCAACCTGCCCTTTCTAAAGTTAGACTTCCTGTTATTTTACTCCATTAACTGCCTCTTTTAATGCTGCAGGCCAGATGGTTCTCTAGAACATGAGTCCGCCATCATTTAACCTGCCTGCGCCTTGCTAATCAAGAACTTTCTCTGCCTTCCATCTTATCTCTCACTTGCTTGGTGCAACCCTAGAAGCAGTAGAGCTGAACACCTGTGGTTACACTATTACCACTCTGCGAAGCATGAAATTAATTTTCGTCCTTTTTGAAATGCAAGAAGACACTTGTTTTTCTTCGGTATTTTTGAAACATTTCAATTTATGTACTTTCCTAAAAATTTTGAGAAGCCCATATGCTAGATGTTTGGTTATCCAGGTGCTTATCTTGAGTTTAAATTATGTTAGTTTCTATTCCTTCTCTTTCATGGATCATTTTTTGTCAGATAATTTGCTAGAAAAATGAGAGCTGTTTTGCTTTTAAATTCATAGCATACTGGACATGGTAAGTTTATCTTTTTCTTATTCGTCATTTTTTTTACAATGGGAAAAATAATGTTTGCATGACTTTATCATTCAATTGGAAGCATTTTTCCTTCCCTTTAACATATATATATATCTGTATATTCTTATGTATAATTCTATGTATATGTGAATATATCCATATAGCAATTTCATGCTAATCTTCACTGATCTTATTAACAGTTCCAAAAATATTAAAAACTCAATTCAAAATTAAAAAGCAGAATTTACACATCGTATAATTACAACATCTCAGCAGACCCAGCTCCACATCTCAGACCCTCTATTTGCTCCTCCAACCTCCCACATGTGGTAAGCCTTTCCACTGACATCCCAGGGGCCTTTGCGAAGATGGACACAGATCCCCCTCACTTATAGTATGCCTCCTCCAGCCTCTACACCATGTCTGACCTCTCCCATCTCAACAGACCCAACTCCACGTTCCTTGAGCCTATATTGCTCCTGACAGCTGTACTCACTCCCCCCACCACACACATACACACACACACACACACACAAACACACAAATCACTCATACTTATACCTCTTGCCACAGAGTGAAGATAGACAGGAAAGGAAGAGAGCAAAGTCCAGTTTAATCCCTGAGACTCCCATAGGGTCTAAGCACAAAGATTTACCTCAGCATGGCAGGGCAGCACACAACAGGCACAGTGAAGAAGCCACCTAGAAGCCCACCAAGCTCAATAAGGCTGAATGAGGGAAAGAATAGCAAGGAAGACTCTGCCAAGTACCAACAAGCTCTGCAACTCTGAAGAAAGACCTAGTAACAACATGTTTGAAGATGTTTAATGACTCAAAGAATGATGGCACAGGTAGTCAATGAAGCACAAGAAAGTATTAGAGCAGATGTGAGAAAACTACAATCAGAAGTGACTGAAAGGAAAGTGTGGTAGGTGATATAAAAAAAATTAAAAAACAAACAAACAAAACTCTCGGTAGAAAGCCCGAGCAGCAGGATAACATCAGCTGAAAAAAAAATTAATGAGTTCCAAGATGAAAAACCAGAATAATCACTATCACTGTCACTGTCATTCCATTGCTCATCGACTAGCTTGAGCAGGCACCAGTAATGTCCCCATTGTGAGACTTGTTTGTTACTGTTTGGGGCATGTATCTTTGCCCATGCCCATATAGATACCTGTATCTATATGGCAAAGATACATGAGATGGGAGAGGTCAGACATGGAGTAGAGGCTGGATGGAGGCAATGGGTAGCTTGCCAGGCTCTGCCTGCGGGCGAGATACTCTTGTACTCTTGGTAGCTTACTCTGGGCTCTTGAGAGGGGCAGAGGAATCGAACGTGGATTGACCACGTGCAAGGCAAACTCCCTACCTGCTGTGCTATTGCTCCAGCCCATCAGAACAATATAAGATAGAAAAAAAATAAGTCTGTAAGAGAAATGAGCAGCACTAAAGATCTATAGGATGAGTTCAAGAAGAATAATACAAGACTCCAAAAAAGTCCTTGAAGAACAGATAGGCAAATTTGTTGAACAACCATTAGTTGAAAAAGTTATGGATAAGACTTTCCTAGATATGAGTGCAGGCAGCCAGATTCAAGAGACCCAAGGGTCTCAGTAAAAACAGACACAAACAGAAAATCTCCAAGATGCATTTTAACCAGAGTGACGAGAGCCAAAGACAGAGGCATAATATTTAAGCAGCAAGGTCAAAAATGGAGTTCAATATACCAAGGAAATCCTATAAAATTCACAGCAGACCTATCAAGTGAGACTATGAATCATAAGAGTATAGTGGGCTACAATAAATAACCTCAGAGAAATGAATAGCTCACTAATAATTCTATAAATTAGATTGATTGAGAGAACAGACAGCAGCTTATGGATTTATAGCACTGAAAGTAGTTTTGCAGAAACATTAAAGAAGCTACGTTGAAAGATAAGATAATGGACTGGAGGGATAGTATAGTGTGTAGGACAATTGTCTTTTACATAGTTCACCCCAGGTTCAATACCCTGTTCCCCATATGGTCACCTGAAACTGCCAAGAGTGGTTCTTGAGCACAAACCCAGGTGTAGTCTGAGCACTATGGGTGTGGCCCATCACCAAAAAAAAAAAAGAGAAAGAAAGAAGTAAAAGACAAATTTCATATCACTTTTTCATTGAGTATGTATTCACTAATGACATTTATATTTTTCCTCTACTAGATTATGAAATGCCTTTTTATACTTAGCTTACTAATGATTTTTATAATTTTTCAACAACAAATTAACATTTTATTTGTATTGTATGTTCTATTTCTATTGAAGTGATTTTTATATCCATAATTATTTTATTGCAAATTTTTATTCTTTCTATAGATTCTTAAGGATTATCTATTATACTTTTTTTTTAATTTTTGGGTCACACCCAGTGATGCACAGGGGTTACTCCTGGCTCTGCACTCAGGTATTACTCCTGACGGTGCTCAGGGGACCATATAGAATGCTGGGAATCGAACCTGGGTAGGCCACATGCAAGGCAAATGCCCTACCCTCTGTGCTATTACTCCAGCCACATCTATTATACTTTTTAAAGATAAAGTTAATATTTCTTTGCTGGGATAAAACATATCTTTATATTTTGCATGAAAATTCAAAATTTTCTTTCAATTTTTAAAAATTCTCCTCTACTTTTACTAAATTGTATATTTGTAGGATTTATCTATTTCATGTAAATGCTTAAATATATTAGCATAGAATTATTTATCACGAATCATGAATCACGAAATTGATCGTCAAATTGCTCAAGCAGTCTCAGCAACCTCTCCATTCATCCTATCCCTGAGATTTTTAGAAGCCTCTCTCTACTCGGCCTTCTCAACGATGCTGTATTGGAGGTTCTTTCAGGGTCAGGGGCAAAGAGACCCAGCTGGTTATTGGCCTTGGCATATGGATACACCATGGGAAGCTTGTGAGACTGTCCCATGTGGGCAGGAAACTCTCAGTAGCCAGCCAGTTTCTCCAGAGGGAAAAGTAGGCTATAAGATATTGCGAGGCCCCAAAGCAGCGTGCTCTTCTGGGAGCTTGCTTTTAAGTCTCTGAATGGTGGCCGTTGATGGGATTACACACACCTGGGTTCCAAGGAAGAAGGAAGGAGGAAGGAAGGAGAGGGAGGGAGGGAGGGAGGGGGAGGGAGGGAGGGGAGGGAGGGATGGAAGGAAGGAAGGAAGGAGAGGAAGGAAGGAAGGAAGGAAGGAAGAAAGGAAGGAAGGAAGGAAGGAAGGAAGAAGGAAGAGGAGGGAGGGAGGGAGGGAGGGAGGGAGGGAGGGAGGGGAGGGAGGGAGGAGAAGGAAGGAAGGAAGGAAGGAAGGAAGGAAGGAAGGAAGGAAGGAAGGAAGGAAGGAAGGAAGGAAGGAAGGAAGAGGGAAGAAGGAGGGAAGGGGGAGGGAAGGGGGAGGGAAGGGAGGAAAGAAGACAGAAAGACAGAAAAACAGAAAGCAAGACAAGAAAGCAAGAAAGAAAAAAAAGCAAGCAGGAAAGCAAAGAAAGCAAGACAAGAAGACGAAGTAAGAAGAAAGAAAGAAAGAAAGAAAGAAAGAAGAAAGAAAGAAAGAAAGAAAGAAAGAAGAAAGAAAGAAAGAAGAAAGAAAGAAAGAAAGAAAGAAAGAAAGAGAAAGAAAGAAAGAAAGAAAGAAAGAAAGAAAGAAAGAAAGAAAGAAAGAAAGAAGAAAGAAAGAAAGAAAGAAAGAAAGAAAGAAAGAAAGAAAGAAGAAGAAAGAAAGAAAGAAAGAAAGATATTAACTTGTCGGCTATAAAGGAAACAACAAATAGCCAAAAGCATTTTAACTGGAGATTTTCATCTACACAAAAGTTTACCTGATAAAGTGGGCGGATCCCCCCCCCCCAGTTTGAATGGGCCCTTGAGACACTGGTGGAGGGAAGTGGCATTCTGTGGATGGATGGGACTGTTAGAATGACCTATGCATGAGAAGTATGATTAATGAGACTGTAAATCACAGTACCTCAATAAAAATAGTTAAATAAAAAATGCATCCATTCTTGTGAGCAGGAACAAACTCTTATTCTGTCTTTCTCCTTCCTAATTCTAAGGCAAGAACATGTTGAACACTTACTAGCAAACCTGTAGTTTAGGTTGCAGATCAGACAGATTGTGCTTCAAAACCAGCTCAGAAAGGAATTCAGTGACTGTTTCTCAGCAGTCCACAAACCACCTTTTCTCAAAATGTGCTTTTCTATTCCTTTTTCCCTGTAAAATCTGTTTCTGGTGATCACACAGACAGATGGCTGTTTAAGGACCTTCGCAGTCCAATATCTTCCAACTCATCATCTTATCCCAGTAAAGCTTAGTCTAGACCCATAGCTGTGATTCTCAACTACATAACCCTCAAACAGATCTTCGGTCATGAAATATAAGAGTCCCTTAGTCCCATTTCTTTTTCTTTTTTTAACTGTTTCATGCTTGCTTTCTTTTCTTCCCTCCTTCCTTCCTTCCTTCCTTCCTTCCTTCCTTCCTTCCTTCCTTCCTTCCTTCCTTCCTTCCTTCTTCCTACTTTCCTTCCTTCCTTCCTTCCTTCTTTCCTTGTTTCCTTCCTTCCTTCCTTCCTTCCTCCTTCTTTCCATCCTTTCTTTCTTTCTCTCTTTTTCTCTTTCTTTCTTTCTTTCTTTCTTTCTTTCTTTCTTTCTTTCTTTCTTTCTTTCTTTCTTTCTTCTTTCTTTCTTTCTTTCTTTCTTTCTCTCTTTCTCTTTCTCTTCTCCCTTCTCCTCTTTTTCTCTCTCTTTCTCTCTCTCTTTTTCTCTCTTTCTCT